>NC_059425.1:7684977-7702988 GCF_021028975.2 Sphaerodactylus townsendi | reverse complement strand
AAATAACAGAGGGGTGCTGTGGAGCGAATCTGTGGGCGGCTGGTTCAATTCCCCTCGTTTTTTGGCACTTCAAACCCTACCAGCATCCCAAAGCGGACGGATGGCCAATTTTGAAATGCCTCGCTTGATTCTCCGATGAGCTATGCCTGCCAAAATCAAAAGCAGCCGTGGCTTCCTGTTCAAATACGACGGGTGGGCGGGTCTGGCAATAACTTGTGCCAGGGTGTTTTAATTCACGCTGTTTTGGGGTCAGAGCCATCCGGAAGCCCAAAGCCCATTTTGAAGCTCCCAGCTGTGGTTTCCGATGAGTTGTTATGATCTGTGTGCTCCGACCTGGATAGCTCTAGGCTGACCTGATCTCATCAGATCTCGAAAGCTAAGCGGGATCAGCCTGGAGGATTGAGGATCATATTTTTATGCTCCAACCTAATAGACAAGTCTGCGCTGATCTGAATAGCTTGTTCTCGTCATATTTGGAAAGCTAAGCAAGGTTAGCCCTGGTTAGTTCTTGAATGGTAGACCACCAAGGAAGTCCAGGGTTACTACACGAAGCCTGACAATGTCCCTATCCACACATATCACTAAAAACGTTTGTAAAACACTTTCAGCCTCCCAACTGTGTGTTTCCCCCCCTTTTTTTGAAGTACACCAACAAATCGAGTCTTCCGTGCTTCACAGCTTTGTGCTGCCTTCGTGGACTCAATGCTTCAAAGATTAAACCCCTCCCCACCAAAACCCAAAACTCACAAGGGGGAACCCAGAGTGAGCAGAGAAAATGGCGCCAAGGAAATAAAAGAGCCCCCATCCTAACTCAGAGACTAGGACACAGAGTAATGGATTCAAGGTGCAGGAAAAGAGATTCTACCGAAAACATTAGGAAGAACTTCCTGACTGTCAGGGCTGTTTGACAGTGGAATTCACTGCCTTGGAGAGTGGTGGAGTCTCCTTCTTTGGAGGTTTGTAAGCAGAGGCCGGATGGCCATCTGTCAGGAGTGCTTTGATTGCGTGTTCCTGCATTGCAGGGGGTTGGACTGGATGGCCCTTGGGGGTATCTTTCAACTCTATGATTCTACATTCTTTTCATGCCAGAGGGCTGATTGAAGGAGTTGCAAAGAACTAAATTTAAAACAAAACAGTTTACTTCTCTAAACAAATAACACTTTAAAAACATTTAACATTTACACTTGACAGTCCTGTTCAGTTTGCATTTTCAGGTCCTTTTATTTACAGTCTACTGATATTGCCAAGTCCAATTCTTCTTTACTGGTGGTTGGCTTTTGAAGACTTCAGAGGCTTGGTGAACGGGATTCAAGATGATGAAGGCTTCCCAGAAAACTCTCACCATTTACATACACAAAAAAACCCCTGAAACAATAAATTCTCAACATTTACAATCTAGCAAAAAATAAACTCCCTTCCCACTAGTTCCCAACAACATTGCAGTTACCTTAAACAAGGTGTTAAGGGCTTAATAAAATCAATCAAGGTCCCAGCCTGGTAGCCTTGCTCCTTCCAACCTCATGAGTTCTGCAGCCTTCTGCTTCTTTTCAGACTCCACCCCTTTCTGGGTCATCCCATTCTTACACAGGGGTTACATTTGTCCCATTGCTGCTTGAAGATGGTCAACGAGAAGGAACTCACCTCCTCCACAGGTGGTTGGTTTTACTGCTGAACGACTCTCACTGTAAATGTTTCTCCTCATGTCCAGCTTGTACCTTTCCACCTGCAATATAAACTGATTATTGCGAGTCTTATGCTCGGGAATAGCTCCCTGCCCTCCTCTAAGCCAGCACGGTGTGGTGGTTAAGAGCAGGTGGACTCTAATCTGGAGAACCGGGTTGGATTTCCCACTCGTCCAAATGAGCGGCAAATTCTAATCTGGAGAACTGGATTTGTTTTCTCACTCCTCCACATGAAGCCTGCTGTGTGACCTTGGGCCAGTCACAGTTCTCTCAGAACTCTCTCAGCCCCACCTACCTCACAAGGTGTCTGTAGTGGGGAGAGGCAGGGAAAGGAGCTTGTAAGCCCCCTTGAGACTCCTTACAGGAGAGAAAGATGGGGTATAAATCCAATTTTGACTTACTGTCATTATCACTGCAGACTGAGAAAACTGAGAAGAAAGAGTAGTCGTGGAAACTCTTAGAAAAAAAATTTGTACGAAACGTAATATAGCCCAATAGTGTGTTATATTCATATGTTAAAATACTATTAATAATGGGTAGAAGTAACTACCCTCTTAAGGCGCATTTAATTTACGAGTCCTCCTACTTTTGTTTCATTGTTTTTCACTATTAGAACTAGGACTGTGGAGTCCTAAGTATAGTAGTTAGAAATAAATATTACGATACTCCAAATGAAGGGAGTTATTTTAATTGTACCGTAACAAATGTCACGTATTTACTTTCTATTATCAATTTGTATAATGTTATGTTTCAATTCAATAAGTTCAATGAAACACAAACACAAACTCTTCTTCTAAGTGACAACCCTTCTGATACTTTGAGAGAGGTTTTCAGATATTTCAAGAGAGCAATCACCACCTGCAAGCCAACTGGACGGTCCCCCACGGGCGTAATGCCCATTGGGCAAGGTGGGCAGCTGCCCAGGGCATCACCTTGTGGGGGGCATCAAAATGCTGGGTTCGTTTTTGGGTATTTTAGTGGTTTTCCATTTTTTGCCTGCAGGAGGCGTAGTGTTTAGGCTAGCGGCACCAAAATTTCAGTGTATCATCAGGAGACTGTCCTTATGCTAACCCCTAAGTTTGGTGAGGTTTGGTTCAGGGAGTCCAAAGTTATGGACTCCCAAAAGGAGTGCCCCTATCCCCCATTGTTTCCAATGGGAGCTAATAGGAGATGGGGGATACAGTTTTGAGGGTCCATAACTTTAGCCCCCCCTGAACCAAACTGCACCAAACCTGGGGGGGGGGGGTATCATTAGGGCAGTCTCCTGATGAGACCCTGAAAGTTTTGAGACTGTGCCTTCAGAAATGTGCCCCCCCCCCCCCCAGCCTGCAAGCCCCATTGACAGCAAAGCAGAAAACTCAATGCAGAACAAAGGTTCTTGGGCAAATTTTGGGATGTTCTTGCAGGGAGGGCATTCTTGGATGTATCAGCACCAAAATTTCAGAGTATCATCTGGAGACTGTCATGATGGCACCCCCAAGGTTTGGTGCAGTTTGGTTCAGGGGGTCCAAAGTTATGGACCCTCAAAAGTAATAACCCCCATCTCCTTAGCAAAGAATGTGGGATGGGGTACCCCCTTCCAGTTACGCCCCTCCTCTCAGCAGTAGCGCGCAGAACTTGAAGCAGTCTAGCAGGAGGTGCACCGGCGTGCGTGGCAGCCTGCGCCTGCGTGCATTCGTTTCCCGCCCAAGGACCGGCGCAGCGGCTGTGTCCTTGCCACAGCCCCGCCCAGGAATACCCCGCCCCTGGGATGCCCGGCCACGCCCCCATCATGCCCCGCCCAGCCCCACTATGCCACAGTTTGAATCTCACCACCATGGGAACCTGTTACTAAAATTTTTGGATCCCACCACAGGGTGACCTTGGGCGAGTCACAGTTCTTCTGAGCTCTCTCAGCCCCACCTACCTCACAGGGTGTTTGTTGTGAGGGGGGAAGGGAAAGGAGTTTGTCAGCCCCTTTGAGTCTCCTTGCAGGAGAGAAAGGGGGGATATAAATCCAAGTCTCCTTTTTCTTCTTCTTCTTCTGACAATTAATCAAACCCAGGCAGGGGTGGTGGGTTGCAAGCTGAGCCGTGCCCTCCGCTCTTCTTCATCTCCAGCCCCCGCCTCATTAAACTCCTTTGCTGCAAGCAGATAGAAGGATTGATTCATCCTACTTGGGGCCTGATTGATTTCCTTTTTCTCGGCATGCAAAGCCCTTTGGAGCTGGCACTTAATGAGGCCTCCCGCGACTCCTGTTCCTTGGGCTGTCTGCGGCTTGCTTGGCAGGACGGCCCAAGGCTCCGTGCCTGTTTATCATCCCTGCCAAGAGAGCAATTTGTCCTTGCGTGGTGGAGGGAGAGCTCTTGAAATTCAAACGAAATGACAGCTCTTTGAAGGACAAAAATGTCTTAGGTGTCACTCCAGTGTCCAGGCAAGGGGACATTCACACTGGAGAGAGCCAGTGTGGTGCAGCGGTTAAGAGAAATGGACTCTAATCGGGAGAACTGGTTTTGATTCCCCACTCCTACGTGAGTGGTGGACTCTTATCTGGTGAAACAGATTTGTTTCCCCAGTCCTACACATTCCTACCGGGTGACCTTGGGCTAGTCACAGTTCTCTCTGAACCCTCTCAGTCCCACCTGCCTCACAAGGTGTCTGTTCAGGGGAGAGGAAGGGAAAGGAGTTTGTCAGCTGCCGTGAGATTCCTCACAGGAGAGAAAGGTATAAATCCAAACTCTTGTAGGGAGACAGGGTGCTGCAGACTAGCCACTCAATGAATCTGTCTTATGTCCTTTGAAAGCTGTCTATGCCCCTAGCCACCACCGTGTGGCAGCAAAGTCCGCATTTATGACTTTGGGCCCTGTGGCTCTTTTAGCACGTGGGCTGCCTCGCAGGATTGTCGTGAGGGTGGAATGGGGGAAGGGAAGATTGTGCCTGCTGCCGCCAGCTCCTTGGAGGAAAGGCGGATTAAAAATGTGCTAGATTTGGAGAGGTTGTCTCTTCAGGTTGTGTAACCCTTATGTTCAGAATGGGATGACCCAGAAAGGGATGGAGTTTGAAAAAAGCAGAAGGCTGCAGAACTCATGAGATTGGAGGAAGCACGGCTTCCTGGCTGGGACCTGGATATATTATTATAAGCGTTTAACACCTTGTTTAAGGTAACTGCAATGTTGTTGGGAACTAGTGAGAAGGGAGTTGTTTATTTTTGCTATATTGTAAATGTTAGAATTTATCGTTTCAGGGCTTTCTGTGTGGGATTGGTGAGAGTTCTTTTGGGGACCTTCATCATCTCGAATCCAATACACCAAGCTTCTGCAGTCTTCATGACCCACCCACTTGCAGGAAGAAATGGACTTGGCAGTACCAGACTGTAATTAGAAGGATCTGAAATGAAACTTAAACAGGATGCTGAAGTGTTATGTTAAATGTTAAATGTTTGATAAGTGTTACATGTTAAGGAAAAGTAAACAAGGCACACTGGTTTGCTTCGCTTTCCCTGCATAGGCAGGGACAAAAGCCACACTCTGCCTGCTCTCAGAAACTGTGGGAGTGGGTGGGTGGAGAGGAAGGGCTTCACAGAAAGGTAATGTTACCACGCTGCCTGGGTAACTTTATTTCCCCAGATCTGCCAGCTCTCAGCAGCGCAGAGGAACAGAAACAGGACCCAACACAGCGAGAGTATTGAAAAACAGAAATGAGTTTATTGAGATGCTGACCTACGTGCCAGCACCTCCACACCACGGCAACTGCAGCTGCCTAGCAGCTTTACATCAACTTTTATACACGATCTCCCGCCCGGGAATCCGGGAGGGTACAGGACAGCCTACAATCATTCATTCACAAATACACGGGAAACATGGGAACCAATTGGAGTCCAGAGGGCTGTCCCTTCTTGAATTTCGCGGCCAAAGCCGGGCGAGGCGATGACGTAGGCACAGGCGGGAAAAACACAAAAGAGTCCTTTGGGTGCTTGGGGCCAGGAAACGAAACCTAACGACAACGGCACCCTTAACTGCCTGCTGGTGGGATTAGGCAGATGGAGGCGCTTCTTCTGGGGTCCCTTTTGTCAAACGTCCATCCATGGTTTTAGCAAGTGAAAGGGTTCCGCCCAGGTGGAGCAGGGGTGGATTCCTGCCTTGAGCTAAGGAGGTTCCATGCAGACACAAATACAAACTACAACAGTAATTCCCTCATCCTACCTAATACAACTACCTAATACAATTTCACCTTTATTAACAACAAGATCAGAAATGGGATAATTCATTTCTGACTCCGCTATCAGTAACACATAGACCCCCATACATAGAAGTCTATAACCACCTCTCCAAAATAAGTGGCTGGTGCGCTGATCTTCCCTTCCCCCTTCCAAGCAGACGTCCATCTAGCTGGCTGCCCCTGAGCATGAATGTCCTGACTCTGGTGATGAAATCGGCACCTGTGGAGAAGAGCTGGGCGGAGGAGTCGTGGGAGGAAGGCCAGCCAGACACTCTGCAGCCTTACAGGTGAGCCTGTCCTTGTTGGATGGGAGTTAATAGGTCCAATCGTGTACGTAGGAAAATGTTGCTTCAGTTTTGTTACGGTAAAGATGGAGCAGGTGGGGAGGTTTCCTACCTATATAGCAGGACACCTCTAGGCAATTTTCCATGTCCCCACTGGCGCGAAGAAGAAGAAGAAGAAGAAGAAGAAGAAGAAGAAGAAGAAGAAGAGTTTGTATTCATATCCCCCTTTCTCTCCTGTAAGGAGACTCAAGGTGGCTTACAAGCTCCTTTCCCTTCCTCTTCCCATAACGGACACCTTGTGAGGCAGGTGGGGCTGAGAGAGTCCTGAGAGAACTATGGCTAGCCCAAAGTCATCCAGCAGGAATGTAGGAGTGCAGAAACACGTCTGGCTCACCTGATAAGCCTCTGCCACTCAGATGGAGAAGATGGGAATCAAAACCCAATTCTCCAGATTAGAATCCACCTGCTCTTAACCACTACTCGACACATGCTGCTCAGGGGCAGGAATAGGAGAGGTTACAGCATGTGGTTTCCATTTCCAGCACAAAACTGGTTAACCATAGAGTTTTGGGTGACTACTAAAGCGTCACTTCAATGTGATGGTGTCATTTCTGGTTTTGCACCGGAAGCGATGTTATACACACCCGGCTGCTTTTGTCAGCATTTCATCGGGAATTGTGGGCAAGTCTTTGTTTTCGCATGACTTGTCCAAGAGGTTTTTAAAGGGAATGAACAATTCCTATCCTCCTACTGTGGTTCTTACCACAGTGGTCATTGCCCTTTGTTTTGGCCCGTTTGATGAATAAACCATTTGAACCATCACCTTCAACGTCTATGTGTTACCTTTCTGTGAAGCCGTGCTTTTAATGGGCATTACCTTGTCTCAGAGGATAAGTGAATTGGCAGCATTGGGCATCAACTCACCATTTCTCAAAATATTTGATGAAAGTATAGTGCTACGGCCTAGTCTCCCTTTTTTTGCCTAAGTTGGGTGTCCAAGTTTCGTTTGTAGTGTTACCTGTTTTTCCCCTAGGCCACAATCAGAGGCAGAAAGAAGATTGCATAGTTTGGATGTGAGCCGAGCTCTTCTCTTTCATTTAGATCAGACTAAAGAGTTTTGAAAAAGAAGGTCTTTATTTGTTGCTTGTGGAGGCCCCAGCAAGAGATCCGAAGCACCATCTCAGACATTATCAAGGTGGACAATACACAGAGGCGGGGAGGCGCAGAGGTGGGATCCTGCAGGTTCTCACAGGTCCCGGAGAGCAGGTTACTAATTGTTTGTGAGTGCCGAGAGGGGGTTACTAATGGGTGATTTTGCCACGTGATTGTTGCCTTCGTTACACCCCTCCTCTCAGCAGTAGCGCGCAGAACTTGAAGCAGTCTAGCAGGAGGTGCACCGGCGTGCGTGGCAGCCTGCGCCTGCGTGCATTCGTTTCCCGCCCAAGGACCGGCGCAGCGGCTGCGTCCTGGCCACAGCCATGCCCAGGAATGCCCCGCCCTGGAATGCCTGGCCACGCCCCCGTCGTGCCCTGCCCAAGCCCCATTGGCACTACGCCACAGTTTGAATCTCACCCCCATGGGAACCTACTAAAATTTTTAGATCCCACCACTGGGGAGGTGGTATCCATAACAGGGATGGGTGCATTCAACGAGGGCTCAACCAGCATCTATGTGGCTTTTCCACAGTGGGTGTATCGATCCAGGACCTCTACAGAGTGTCATGATATGTAAAACGTGGGTTCATCTTCTAGGCTGCAGATAGAAGAGTCAGCAGCAAGAGCAAGAGCCGGAGCCAGTCAGTCTGGGGGCAACAAGCTACTGTTGACTTTCAACGTGATTGGTACCCTGACCTGGGCTCTGCCCCAATAGGAAGACTGTTGCTGGGAAGAGTACCTTGCGTGGACATGATAGGAGCTGTGCATTGTGTAAGCCGAAGTGTGTTTGTCTTAGCCGCATTGCTGCGTTGCCACCAGACGTGGACCCAACTGCTGCCCACCTGCAGCGGCCCTCTGGGGGGTTAAAGGGAGGGAGAAAGAGAGACGAAGTCCTAGAGAGGCCACGGCAAGAGAGGCGCCGAATAGCGAGGGAGCCACTTTCTGCCCCTCCTAGAAGCAACCTTTGGTTCCTCCCCCCCCCCCCCCGGGACGCCGGTGAGCTGCAAGGGGGGGGGGGGCTGCAATGCCAGAGGGGAGGGTCCCTGGGCCCCTTCGTGCAGAGGAGCCACGAGGTCCCCGCGGAGGTTTGGGGGGCGGGATCCGAACTCGGCGCCCGGGGAGGCTCGAGGAGGGTGGAGGGGTCGGGGGTCCCAGAGGCGCTTTTCGGAAGGAGGGAGGGGCGCCCGGGGGGCGGGGCAGAGGTGGTGGTGGGTGCTGAGCAAAGGATCGAGGGAGGTGGGACCAAGGGGGCGGGTGGAGGATTAAGTGGGGAAGAGAGGGCTGTGGGGCGCTGGACCCCGAAATAAGGAGAATCCCCCCCCTCCTCCTCCGGCAGTTCAGCAAAGGGGCGTGTCTGGCTCTCCCCCCCCCCCCGGAATCCCAGCTGGGGGGGGATGGGGTGAGCGACGGGCCAGGCAGGACTTCCAGGTCGCCCCACAGGTAAGGCAGGCGCTGCTGGGCTGGAGGGCGAGGAAGCGGCTCCAACGCCCATAGCAGGAAGGGAGACCAGGCAGGGGGGTCCCACGCCCTCCCCCAAAATACAGGCCGGGGGGCAAGCCGACATCCCGGCAGATTTACCCCAGACTTGCCCCCCGCCCCCAGTAACTCTGGATCACAAAAACGTGGGGAAAACTCTCCTGTGGAATCTCCATTGCCTCTGGATTGTGTCTGCAAAACAGCCACAAGGGGAGACCTCCCCAGTCTTTCCCCCTGTTCTCTCTCTCCCCCCCCCCAAGTTTTGTTGTCATTCTCCTGAGTTCTTGTCACTTTTCTGTTGTTTGGGGGCTCTTTTTCTCTCCTCTGCTGCGTATTCATGGGGAGGGGCTCTTCCTTCAGGGCCTTTCAGAGTATTAAATGCAGCTGCTGGATCTCTTGGGGATCATCTGGGAAGACACACCGTCCACCTCAGGCATGTGCATAAATCTGAGATCTGGTCCACATGTCCAGGAGGGAGTTCTCACAGAGACTAACAAGGTGGAGCGGACAGGGAAAACATCAGGGCCTCTCTGTCTGCCTTTTTCCATATGTGGATTCAAGGGTTGGACTGCACATCGAGGAATGCATTTTTCCCTGTGTTAAAATTTCCCTGACCCAGAAATGCAACATGGCCAGTCCAGGCAGGAACTACATGGTGGCCATGGTTTACCCAGAGAGAAAGCTAACCCTCCCCAGGAAAAGTTGGCAACCCCCAGGAGAGGCCGGGGAGCGGAATAGGGCCTTCCAGACAAAGCGAGCCCGTTCCGCCACACCTTGGAGGGTTAGTTTTCTATGTGCAGGGAGATAGTCACTCCTAGCTGGCATCTATCACCTGCAACTTTACATCAAGCACCCCCGCCCTGCCCCCACATTTACCTTCTTGAAACTGCAGGCTGGAGAAGCGGCTTGTTCCCTTCAGACTGAAAACGGCCTGGTAGGAACTACACTTCCTAGGAGACCTTGCGAGCCCCAAGGGAACAGGCCGCATCGGGCGCAGTATGGCCCAGCTACGCCTCTGGTCTTGGCTTCCCTCAGTGGGGAGAAAGTGTGGGTTGGCTTCAGGGAGGGTCAGGAACTTTTTGCCCCATAATGGATTTGCAGAGGTTGGAAGGAAATGGTTCGAGGATGAATGAATGAATGTGGGACCGCCCCCCAAAACAGTGACTCAGTGGGAGGAAGATGATGGGTCAAACACTCTGGAGCCTTCCTAGATCAAACGTGGTCCCCTTCAGTTGTGCCCCGAAGCCATGATGGAGAGAGGATAATTCAAAGAACTGGCACAGGAAACGTGTTTGTAGTGCAAAAAAGGAATTCCCCACCCCTTTTATTTCTCACCCTCCCAGGCAAGAGTGAAAAGACGTACTTGATGCCTTTTCCGCCATCTCCTGTGCTTGGCGAAAGGAAGAGAGCCACCATGCAGCCAACTCAGGTAAGGGGGCGGGGCGGGGGGTACTGGTCAGGCATGCCCGAGAGGGCAGGGATGGTTCCTTCCATTCCAGGGCTCGGAGGATCAGGCTCCTTGCCCTTGGTTCTGGTGCTGCTAGATTTCAAGAAGAAGTCCATGGAGGAACTGTGAAACAACACTGGACCATGAATGTCCTGTGTCAGTTGTGGACATCTGTGGCCTCTTCCTCACAAGGCAGCTAGCCCCCTGCTGGTGAAGACAGCTCCTCTGGCTCCAGGATGCCCCCAAAGAGGGGTGGGGCCAACTGTCCCCACAGGGCTCTTCTCCCCTCCGCTTTGCGCAGTTGTTGAACCACAGTATCTTTGGAATTTAACCCCCAAATGAACAAACCTCCCTGGATAAGGGAAAATACTTACAGCCATACAATTTGGCTTCTAGATTAAATAAGCAAATCCACTGTTCCTTCTATCAGAAGGAGATTTAAATGTCCATTCAGGCCTCAGACCCAGCTATCTCTGCTTCTGACTTTTCCACCCACAGATCAGATCAGCTTTACTCTCAGGTTACTTTCCACTGATGTAAAGAAATGTTTCCTCCTCCTCTTCCTTGCAGGGTGGGGTGTCCTTTGAAGAGGTGGCCGTGCTTTTCACCAAGGAGGAATGGGCCCTGCTGCGACCCACCCAAAGGGCGCTGTACAAGGAAGTCATGCTGGAGAACTTTTGGAATGTGTCTTCTCTGGGTGAGGATCCTTTTCTCCTGGGCTGATCCCAACAGCAGATCTTCTACCTCCTTCCTCTGATTTGGGATGCCTTTTTTAAGGGGGGGGTTATCTTGGTGAGAGGGAGCCCCTGCCTAGCAGTCTTGGGTTGGACCATCTGAGAGGTCATCAGAAAGGGTGCCAGAGGAACTCTCAGTCAAGAGAAGGTGGGCTAGTCTGAGCAGGGGCTTCTCTCCAATCTTGCCTTACCTGGACTGAGAGGTGGCTGTAGAGGGAGCTCTGCGGGCTTCTTTGCCAATGACTGAGTTTCCAGCTGCATTTCTGCAACACACCCTCTGCCCACCAGTGCCCTGCGGAGGTTTTTCCAATTAGCAGAGTACACAAGGAGGTCCAGTAGTCCAACTATTCACACTGCAGCATCCCTCCACTTAGGAATAGCCCAGCAACAGCCTTCCGTAGGAACTTCCATAGGAGTCACAGTTCAGTCCACCAATCAAGGTCAGCTGTCACAAGTTCTCCAGACTTTATGGCTCTGAACATACCATGACATTTCCCTCCAAAATTTCATCTGCCTGACTCTTTAGACTCTGAGCAGCCCTTCCTAGTAGTTTCTTTGGAAAAATGTAGCATGTGAAGGGTGTATTTGGTTGTAATTTCACTGTTTTCCCACCCTTTACTCAAAATAAATATAAATGGGCTTGTCAAAGACTTTCACGGCCGGAATCACTGGGGTGCTGTGTGGTTTCCGGGCTGTATGGCCGTGTTCTAGCAGGATTCTTTCCTGACATTTTGCCTGCATCTGTGACTGGCATGTTCAGAGGAGGGCATCTGAATAGAAGTATGAGTAACAATGAAGATGGCTCCAAATGGTGAATGTGTCATCCACATAACAAGTCTACATAGGAGCTACCAAACGCAGCACTCAGACACGTATCAAAGAACACAAAAGGCACTGCAGACTATTTCAGCCAGAAAAATCAGCAATAGCAGAACACATGATAAACCAACCTGGACATAGAATATTATTTGAAAACACAGAAATTCTGGACCACTCTGACAACCACTACGTCAGACTACACAGAGAAGCCATTGAAATCCACAAGCACATGGACAATTTCAACAGAAAGGAAGAAACCATGAAAATAAACAGAACTTGGCTGCCAGTGTTGAAAAATACTAGAGTCAAGACAGTGACTAATCAGCTCCACACAAACATAGGATGACTATAGACAAAGGAAACAAAGGCCAGGATACTTCTATTCAGATGCTCCCACCTACTGACCTTGCTATCTTCATTGTTACTCCCATGCTGTAGACTTCATTATTACTCATACTTCTATTCAGATGCCCTCACCTATTGACCTGGCTGTCTTCTTTGTTACTCACAGACAGTGTTTCTTCACCCACCCTGGACACTCCAACAGGTATATATACTCCACTTGCTTTCCCAATATCAGATCCTCTGAAGATGCCAGCCACAGATGCAGGCAAAACGTCAGGAGAGAATGCTGCTAGAACACGGCCATACAGCCCAGAAACCACACTCCACCCAAATAAATGGGCTTCTTTAGCTCAGATTTCAACCACTTTCCAGTTTGTCAGAGAGTGTTGCTAGTTTAAAATAAAACCTCCTTTCCTAGTCAAAAAACAAACAGGCACAAGAGCCTTTTTAGAAGTTAGAAAAGATGGACTAGAATAAGATTTCATTAAAACAAGAAAGATATTTGGCAAAGCAAAAATAAAGCAGATAAGTTGGTATTGAAGACACTATATACAAGATTTTTGTGACTTATCCCACAGATTCAGTTTGTTCAGTTATTCAGAAGTTGTTTTTATTTCTTAGCTCTTTCAAATTACATAAACCAGTCAGCTGTTTTAAAAGCTTTTCAGTTGCGAATATAGTTCTCCTTCTTTGTTCTATTTTCTGGGAGAACAACTTTATTCTCAAGAAAGATGTTTTTAGCTGGATTTCTGTACGCTGCCTAGGACAATCTGAACCCACTAAGGTGTATGAATAGGATTTTCTCTCTTCTGTGTCTCTACAGAATAAAATCCACTCCCTTCTCTGTGAAGGGCCACAGTCCTTAATGAGCCTTCCCTGCTTATTCTTCCTTAGTAGATTTCCCTCAGAGATAAAAACGGTGTGCTTTGGCGTACCACTGTTGTATTATAGGGAACTTGGAACAGACCAGTCTTGTCTACCTGAACTTTTTCCCTCACAAAAAGGAAGATTTGCACCAAGAGAACGGAGCTATTCCCCAATGCAGCCGTTCCTTAGCTCCCCCTGCTGCAGAACTCCCTCTCAGTTCTCACAGCACTGAGTAAAAACTGGCTCTTTAGCTGCCAGCCGATCACAAGCAGCTGTGGTTGGCTCCTGGTGTGCTGGAGCTTTGTTACAATGCAGAAAACCCTGGAGTCCATCACAGTTTCCATCTCAGCTTAACAGGGAGCAGCCACAGAACTGCTAGAGCCAGATATGGACGATTCTTGGCTCTGTACTGTCCCTTATCCCATTGCTAATACTTACCATTGTGTCACCTTCCCTTGGGACTGAAGAATTTATTTGCGCTCAGGAGAATTATAATTTTGTTGGTGGTTTGTTTGTTTCCCCTGATTACAAGGTCCTCTGATTGCGAAGCCTGAGCTCATATCCCAGCTTGAAGAGGAAGAAGAGGTGTTTCTTGGGATCTCTGATGAAGAGAAGGAAGTGGCAGGTAGGTACTATACATCCCTCGGCACTGTACTTTCCCAGTTCTTCCTTTTAACAGTGGGGGGACTTGTATGAGTATTATTCAATCTCTAAGAAAGAGAAGGTCAAACAGTGACAACAAACAGTGACAACAAACAGATGACTCATTCACTGTCCACCCTAAGTGGCAGTGTCTCTTTGGCAGGGCTGCTACCCAGGCACCTGAATCCCCTTTAGATGGAGATGCCAGGCACTGATCCTGGCACATGGAAAGCATGCATTTTCCCACAGAGAAGACTCAGAGCCATTCCCGCGAGCACTCACATTAGGGCATTTGAAACTGGTAGGATACAGCACAGACTCTGGGGGAATATATGGACTTTGAGAGAGGCTGCAGTCTGGACCTTTCTGAGGTTATAGGGAAGGGATGGTGATGTTATGTCCAAGATTGGTCTGAATGTAACCGAGACCCTGTATTTTCAGTTAGAGTCTTTGGGGGAGCCCTGTTCCTTCATTGTACTGAAATGTTGTGGGGAGGATGTGGCTTAAACAACTTCTGGGGTGCTGTTTTGAGGAT
The DNA here is from genome assembly GCF_021028975.2 of Sphaerodactylus townsendi. Classification (NCBI taxonomy): domain Eukaryota; kingdom Metazoa; phylum Chordata; class Lepidosauria; order Squamata; family Sphaerodactylidae; genus Sphaerodactylus; species Sphaerodactylus townsendi. The sequence continues at coordinate 7,688,806 of NC_059425.1, read as the reverse complement.
AGGAGGGCAGGTTATTCATGTTCTAGCCAGGGGGACATTTGTGAGTCAAACACCACAAAGAGAAAATTTCCATTGCCTCTAACATAGAGTCCCACTTCAATAATCCCTCACTGACCTGGGAAGGGAAAACAATGATCCAATCAGAGACCTTCATCACTGCCTGACAACAAAGTCAAAGAGTGGTGGCTACATTTTGGGGCGGGTGTTTTGATTTACAGCTTAGGTCAGTGAAGGATCTCTGTGCTAGTAACTGTCCTGATGAAATCTTATTCTCCAAACTGTGTGTTATTTCATAGGACCCGATTTCCCTCCAGGACTCTGGAAATGGTGTTCAGACATCTGGCCTTTGAATTCTTGCATGGTGTACAGTGGAAGCCTTATTTCCCATCAAATGTCCACAGGGCAGAAGCCATATAAATGCCTGGAGTGTGGAGTAGCCTTCAAGCACAGTGCCAGCCTCACTCTCCATCAAAGAATTCACACAATGGAGAAACCATACAAATGCCTGGAGTGTGGAAAAGGCTTCAGTGAGAGTGGAAAGCTTACTTCCCATCAAAGAATTCATACACGGCAGAAACCATACAAATGCCTGCTGTGTGGAAAAAACCTTCAGTCGCATAGTGGGGTGCCACTTCCCATCAAAGAATTCATACAGGGCAGAAACCATATCAATGCCAGGAATGTGGAAAAGCCTTCAATCAGCGAGCACATCTTATTTCCCATCAAAGAATTCACACAGGGGAGAAACCATACAAATGCCTTGAGTGTGGAAAAGGTTTCAGTAAGAGTGGACACCTCATTTCCCACCGAAGAATACACACAGGAGAGAAACCATACAAATGCCTTGAGTGTGGAAAAGCCTTCAGTCAGAGTGGAAAGCTTACTTCCCATCAAAGAATTCATACAGGGGAGAAACCATACAAATGCCAGGAGTGTGGAAAAGCCTTCAGTCAGAGAGTACATCTTACTTCACATCAGAGAAGTCACACAGGGGAGAAACCATACAAATGCCTCAAGTGTGGAAAGGCCTTCAGTGACAGGAAAAGTCTTACTTCACATGATAGAATTCACACAGGGGAGAAATCATATAAATGCCAGGTGTGTGGAGAAGTGTTCAGTCAGAGAGTACATCTTACTTCCCATCAAAGAATTCACACAGGGGAGAAACTATACAAATGCCTGAAGTGTGGAAAAACCTTCAGTCGCAGTGAGAATCTTACTTCCCATCAAAGAATTCATACAGGAGAGAAACCATACAAATGCCTGGAGTGTGGAAAAGCCTTCAGTCGCAGTGAGAATCTTACTTCCCATCAAAGAATTCATACAGGAGAGAAACCTTACAAATGCCTGGAGTGTGGAAAAGTCTTCAGTCGCAGTGGGTATCTTACTTCCCATCAAAGAATTCATACAGGGCAGAAACCATATAAATGCGAGGAGTGTGGAAAAGCCTTCAGGTACCGTGGAAATCTTACTTCCCATCAAAGAAATCACACAGGGCAGAAACCATATCAATGCCAGGAGTGTGGAAAAGGCTTCAGTAACAGTGGAAGTCTTATTTCACATCGGAGAATTCACACAGGGGAGAAACCATACAAATGCCTTGAGTGTGGAAAAGCCTTCAGTCACAGTGGAAGCCTTACTTCCCATCAGAGACTTCACACAGGGGAGAAACCGTACAAGTGCCTCGAGTGTGGAAAAGCCTTCAGTCACAGTGGAAATCTTACTTCTCATCAAATCATTCATCCCAGCCACAAACTATAGAAATTCCAGGAGTGTGGAGTAATCTTCAGACACAGTACCCTCACCTTCCATTAAAGAATTCACAGAAGGGGAAAATGGTATCATTGCGTGGTGTGTGGAAAAAATTTCAGTGAGAGTTGACACTATATTTCTCTTTAAATAATTCACACGGGAGGAATCATATCAATGGATATACATCAAATGAGTGTGATATATAATAATGGCAATATCAGGAAATAGTCACACTCAAGCTGAGTCAATACTATTCATATATTACCACATGTTGAATCATGAACTTCCCAAATTATACTCCACACATATACTTCATGATATATTATTTTCATTATATACTATAGAAATGTTCATTCACATTTAAATACATCCAATAATCCTTGCACTAGAATTCTTATAGTATTCTATACAAATTATATAAATCTTCATTCACATTCAAATATATCTTCTAGTCCCTTTTCAGAAATTCTTGCAGTATTCAATATGCAATAGATCCATTTTTTATGGTAACAAATAATGTAGAAATCCCCCAAATTCACTTTACTTTCACTCTAGCACTGGGCTGTGCCGATTGGGATTTCCAACTGTCAGGAGCGTAATCAATGTCCAAAAAGCATTGTAATGCGTATGTTACGCAACTTCGAAATATCTTCCTCAGTAGAAATTCATTAAATCTTACTTATTCAATTGATGGGTAATCTATTGGTGATAAACAGCTTCATCCAATATGCCCCGTTTAAAATCTCCATACAACCTCACTAGCACTAATTACTATACTTTTTTACAACATGATTTCCCATTCTGGCACTTCTTTTTCCTAAGCTCCTCAAACAGCTAATGGTATATTTCCCGTATAATGTGCTACATACCTGTATCCACAGAAATTGATGTCTGCAAGCAATTAATCACTATCTAACTAATATATGGTAATTATAGACGATCTGTAAAATCTAGCATTCTAATGTGAGACCCACAATGTATGTATGAAACTTGTGAATAAATTTGTTTCCTAATTGCAACAATATTCTTTCGTGTCGTCCATGTGTTTTTGAGAGCTGAATTTTTTAATGACACAGAATTGGAGGTCTGTATCTTTGTGTTTTTTCTCTATATAATGTGAAACCAGAGGAGCGTCCTCTTTTCCCAACCTGATGCAACCTCTTTCCTATGCTCTGAAATTCTCACTTTCAAAGAGTGTTCTGTCTTGCCTAAGTATGGTACGGGCAAGGGCATGAGATAACATACACACAAAAAGCAGTGCCACAATTGGAAAAAATCCCTCAATTGCCAAGGTAATCTCCCGTGCCGGGATTTGGTATTCAGAGAAAATCTACATTGAGCACAGGATCCCACATTTAAAGTGCCCTATCAAAATAGGAGTCAACCCTGGCTGGTCATGTCCCAGTGTTGCTCTTATCAACACAATTGGAACCTCGGTTTTAGATCCCAGTTTCGGTTTTCATCGAGGTGCCAAGGGCATGTCTCAGTTTTCATCGATTTACGGTAAGGTGCAGGGGTTTGTGGAGGAAAAAAATGTCAGGCCCAGGACAAAGCTGTTGCAGGCCGTGTCTGCAACTTGTTTAGCGAATTACAATGTCTTGCCCTGTTTCAGACAAATCTTAAAGAGGCATCAGAAACAGACCTCTTTGGACAGCTTTCTGCTGCGACATTTGGTCCACTGGCTCTGAAGCTAGTGCTAGTGTTATTGTTTGTTACTGTTTTCAGCATTAAACGCTATGTTTTTTCTCCAAAAAATGTGTTTTTGGTATGTTTTTTGGAGTGCCTAAAACGGATTAATTGGATTTACATGGATTCCTATGGAAAAGTTTGCCTCGGTTTTCATCCCTTTTGGTTTTCATCAATTCTTTTCAGACGGATTACCAACGAAAACTTTGGAGTTTTCTCCCCAGAGGAAAGATCTCACAGTTTTTGTCTATGGATGCTGCTGTTGTTTGCCTCGAATGCAAAATGCCTCGAATGCAAAATGCAAATATTGCATTTTGGCTTGCCAGTTTTCAATTCTTACCTTTAAGCGGGGAAGGGACTTTTCCAGGTCTACTTTTTTTTAATTTAATTA
>NC_059425.1:7662904-7684884 GCF_021028975.2 Sphaerodactylus townsendi | reverse complement strand
GATATCTTGTTTTCCTGCAGAGTTGGAATCTGCAACTGGGCCGCTTCAGGGGGCGGCCATTTTACCACCATCACCACCTGCTTCCAAGGCAGCTGCCATTTTTCCTTCCTTCCTCTGCTCCAAAAAAGTGTTTTGGGGGTGGAGGCGTTCCTCCTTTGTTTTGTTTTTTAAAAAGCTGGCAACTATTTTATCGCTGTAACTGTCTGCCTGTCAGTTTATACCCAGAAACAATATCCAGTTGCTGGTTTTATAGACAAAGCTTTAAAAAGCCTTGGTGGTAAATAGGCAGGGAATGGCGCCAACTCTGGATCACAAAAATGTGGGGAAAACTCCTGTGTGGAAGCTCCGTTGCCTCTGGATTGGGTCTGCAAAAAGCCACAAGGGGAGACCACGCCAGTCTTTCCCCCTGCTCCCCCAGCCCCCCCCCCCATTTTGTTCTCATTCTCTTCCGTTCTTGTCAGCTTCCTGTTGTTTGGGGGCTCTTTTTCTCTCCTCTGCTGCATATTCATGGGGAGGAGCTCTTCCTTCAAGGCCTTGCAGAGTATTAAATGCAGTTGCTGGATCTTTGAGGTCTGCCTCCGGCAAGTGCCTAGATCTGAGATCTGGTCCACATGTCTAGGAGGGAGGTTCTCACGAAGAGTAACGTGGTGGAGCGGACGGGGAAAACATCAGGGCCTTTGTATTGTCAAAGAATTTCACAGCCAGTATCACTGGGGTGTTGTGGGGTTTCCAGGCTGTATGGCCATGTTCTAGTAGCATTTTTTCCTGACGTTTCGCCTGCGTCTGTGGCTGGCATCTTCAGAGAACCTGATGGTAGTAAATGGCCTATTTACTGTTTTTTCCATTTGTGGATTCAAGGGAGCTTCACCGGAGACTGCGGATGGAAGAATGCATTTTTCTCTGAGTTAGAATTTCCCTGCCACAGAAATGCATCATGACCAGTCCAGGCAGGAACTATTTCCTTGGATGGCTAGTTTTCTGTGTGCGGGGAGATAGTCACTCCTCGCTGGCATTTGTCACCTGCAACTTTATGTCAAGCAGTCTGTCCCATCCCCTCATGATACTGCCTGCCCCAAACCAGCATAGCTGCCTAAATGTGTGGGGCAGGCTAGGGAGTCTTGGCTTCCATCAGCAGGGGGAGGGTGTGGGTTGGCTTCAGGCAGGGTCAGGAACTCTTTGCCCTGGAATGGATTTGCAGAGGTTGGAAGGAAATGATTCGAGGATGAATGAATGAATGTGGGACCGCCCCCCAAAACAGTGACTCAGTGGGAGGAAGATGATGGGTCAAACACTCTGGAGCCTTCCTCGATCAAACGTAGCCCCTTCAGTTGTGTCCCGAAGCCATTATGGAGAGAGGATAATTCAAAGAACTGGCACAGGAAACGTGTTTGTAGTGCAAAAAAGGAACTCCCCACCCCTTTTATTTCTCACCCTCCCAGGCAAGAGTGAAAAGACATACTTGATGCCTTCTCTGCCATCTCCTGTGCTTGGCGAAAGGAAGAGAGCCACCATGCAGCCAACTCAGGTAAGGGGGCGGGGTGGGGGGTACTGGTCAGGCATGCATGAGAGGGCACGGATGGTTCCTTCCGTTCCAGGGTTCAGAGGATCAGGCTCCTTGCCCTTCATTCTGGTGCTGTAGATTTCAAGACTGCCCATGGTGACCCACCCCCTTGTCTAGCACGGCAGGAGTAGGAGCAGGAACTATGAAACAAACCTGGACCATGAATTTCCTGTGTCAGTTACCATGTGGACATGCGTGGCCTCTTCCTCACAAGGCAGCTAGCCCCCTGCCAGTGAAGACAGCCCCTCTGGCTCCATGATGCTCCCAAAGGGGTATGGGGTGGGGTGCCAATAGTCCCCACAGGGCTCTCAGGAGCAAGCCTCAGGAGTTCCAGGGAACAGAGTGAGGGCAGCAAAGCCCTAGCCGAGCCGCAATCAGCAGCCCACAGAAGTCTTAGAGCACAGCCTCAGCCAGGCTGCAATCATGGAGGAAGGCCAGGAAGGCTGATGGCTACTAGGAAGCTGGAGCAGGGAGCTCCCAGGAGGAAGGGGACGTCCTGAGAGGCATAAAATGAAGGCAGAGCCAGAGGGGTTGATTGTTGTGGTGCAGAGGTTCAAGCTTGCAGGTGTGATGTTAACTACTTGACAGAAATAAAGAGCTGATGGACAGACCCCGCTGTCATGTCCTGTTCATTCCAGAAGAGTAGCCAAGCTCCTGCGAGGGGTTGCTGGCAGAGGGGGTCTCACACAGTTCTTATACAGTCGACAAGTGAAGCTGATTTTAATGAGATTTTTAACAGATCACTATTGCCAGATATTTTGCAACAGATCTGTGTATTCCTGGATCCAAATCTGCTCACTTGGGCATCAGGTATTCTAAAAAGGACCTTCATTCTCAGATTAAAGGTGGCAATCAAAGCTCTAGATTCAAATGAGGGTTGCACAAACTCCACTCTAAGTGTGTCCCTGCGACACAACTTGGTACTCCTGCCAACCATCACCGGAACTGCAGGTGTGTGTTGTCCAAAGACTCAGAAATTTTACTGATCCAGATGCCTGCCCCAAGCAGAACCTGAGGGATTATTTTAGCCTTAAAAGTGATAATGGGTGCAGGGACGTACTGACTGCTTTTTGAATGGAACAGTCTCAGAAATGCATTTGTATCGATCCTAGCAGCTTCAGTTCCTGACTGGAACTGACTTCTACATACTTAAAATGTGCTACTTGCTTAGTTTTCCCTCCTTTGACAGTTCAGACTTTGTGCCCAGAGCAAAACCTTTTTGAAAATAGTATTTTAGATTTTTTTTTACAATGTACAGATAGCCCCTCCTGATTAACGGGATTAACACATTGATTTAATGCCTCACGGAGACACCCTTCCGTGTTCTTCACACAGTCCTAGAAGTCACTGTCAGTTTTGTACAGACTGGCTTAAAAACATCCAGTTATACTAAGCTATACTTTTACCGTCCCTACAGTATTTCTTTGTTCCATAAACCCCGTAAGCAGGGGCTGTAAGTCTGTGGAATACATAATATTAATTGCTGCAGGAATGATCTCTGGTCAATATTCAAGTGGCCTCCGGCTTTTCCTCCCTGCCGCAACTCAATTGCAGTGCCGGTTGGCAGGAAGCAATCTGGTGAGAGCAAAATAGCAAATTGCGAAGGAAAATGTGATCACCTCCGAAATAATGCCCCACATCTTGTTCCTTTGGGGGAAAAGCACCCAAAGAGGACAGCGTCCCAGCCTCTGCCTCATCTCCCTTACCAAGACCATCCAGATCTGCAGGAGTCTTCCTGGGCTCAAGGCCAGAGGAAAGATGCTTCATCAGTGGCTAAAAAAGGCAGTGATTTCTTGACCTGATCAGAAAGCAGGGCAGGAGGGGGAGAGGAGAGAAGCCACATCAAACCTCCAGAAGATTGTGCAGGTCTCCCTCTCTCATGTTTAGTTTTAATGTTACCTGGTTGAGCTACGGAATTCCGGAAGTATCTTTGGAATTTAACCCCAAAATGAACAAACCTATTTGGAAAAGGGAAAATACTTACAGCCATACAATTTGGCTTATAAATTAAATAAGCAAATCCACCGTTCCTTCTATCAGGAGGAGATTAAAATGTCCATTCAGGCCTCAGACCCAGCTGTCTCTGCTTCTGACTTTTCCACCCACAGATCAGATCAGCTTTACTCTCAGGTTACTTTCCACTGATGTAAAGAAATGTTTCCTCCTCCTCCTCCTTGCAGGGTGGGGTGTCCTTTGAAGAGGTGGCCGTGCTTTTCACCAAAGAGGAATGGGCCCTCCTGCAGCCCACCCAAAGGGCGTTGTACAAGGAAGTCATGCTGGAGAACTTTTGGAATGTGTCTTCTCTGGGTGAGGATCCTTTTCTCCTGGGCTGATCTCAACAGCAGATCTCTGCTACTTCCATGATCCTTCCTGTGATTTGGGATGCCTTTTTTGGGGGGGGTTATCTTGGTGAGAGGGAGCCCCTGCCTGGCAGTCTTGTGTTGGACCACCTGAGAGGTCATCAGAAAGGGTGCCAGAGGAACTCTCCGTCAAGAGAAGGCGGGGTAGTCTGCGCAGGGGCTTCTCTCCAATCTTGCCAAACCTGGACTGAGAGGTGGCTGTAGAGGGAACTCTGCTGGCTTCTTTGCCAATGACTGAGTTTGCAGCTGCATTTCTGCAACACACCCTCTATCCACCAGTGCCCTGCGGAGGTTTTCCCCTCCAAAATTTCATCTGCCTGACTCTTTAGACTCTGAGCAGCCCTTCCTAGTAGCTTCTGTGGAAAAGTGTAGCATGTGAAGGGTGTATTTGGTTGCAATTTCAACTGTTTTCCCACCCTTTACTCAAAATAAATATAAATGGGCTTTTTAAGCTCAGATTCCAGCCACTTCCCAGTTTGTCAGAGAGTGTTTCTAGTTTAAAATAAAACCTCCTTTCCTAGTCAAAAAAACAAACAGGCACATGAGGCTTTTTAGAAGTTAGAAAAGATGGACTAGAATAAGATTTCTTTAAAAACAAAAAAGATATTTGGCAAAGCAAGAATAACAAAAATAAAGCAGAGAAGTTGGTATTGAAGGAACTATATACAAGATTTTTGTGACTTATCCCACAGATTCAGTTTATTCAGTTATTCAGAAGTTGTTTTATTTCTTAGCTCTTTCAAATTACATAAACCAGTCAGCTATTTTAAAAGCTATTCAGTTGCTAATATAGTTCTCCTTGTCTGTTCTCTTTTGTGAGAGATCAGCTTCATTCTCAAGAAGCAGATGTTTTTAGCAGGATTTCTGCATGCTGCCTAGGACAATCTGAACCCACTAAGGTGTATGAATAGGATTTTCTCTCTTCTGTGTCCCTACAGAATAAAATCCACTCCCTTCTCTGTGAAGGGCCACAGTCCTTAATGAGCCTTCCCTGCTTATTCTTCCTTAGTAGATTTCCCTCAGAGATCAAAGCAGTGTGCTTTGGCATACCACTGTTGTATTATAGGGAACTCAGAACAGACCAGTCTTGTCTGTCTGAACTTTTTCCCTCACAAAAAGGAAGATTTGCACCAAGAGAACGGAGCTATTCCCCAATGCAGCCATTCCTTAGCTCCCCCTGGTGCACAACTCCCTCTCAGTTCTCATAGCACTGACTAAAACCTGGCTTTTTAGGTGCCACCCGATCACAAGCAGCTGTGGTTGGCTCCTGGTTGCTGGAGCTTTGTTACAATGCAGAAAACCCTGGAGTCCATCCCAGTTTCCATCTCCGTTTGACAGGGAGCAGCCACAGAACTGCTAGAGCCAGATGGACGATTCTTGGCTCTGTACTGTCTCTCATTCCACTCCTAATGCTTTCTTCTTGTGTATTTCTGGATGAGCTGTCAACCTCCCTTGGGACTGAAGAATTTATTTGCACTCAGGAGAGTTATAATTTTGGTGGTGGTTGTTTTTTCCCCCTGATTACAAGGTCCTCTGATTGCGAAGCCTGAGCTCATATCCCAGCTTGAAGAGGAAGAAGAGGTGTTTCTTGGGATCTTTGATGAAGAGAAGGAGCTGGCAGGTAGCTACTATACGTCCCTTGGGGCTGTACTTTGCCTGTGCTTCCTTTTAACAGTGGGTGGATTTCTGTGAGGATCATCATCACTGTTTGACCTTCTCTTCCTTAGAGACTGAATGAGGTGTGAATGTGGAAATGGTGGCTGTAGAACTGGAACCTATGAAAACAACCCATTTCCTTGTACCAAGTCAGATGGCTCATTCACTGTCCACCCTGAGTGGCAGTGTCTCTTTGGCAGGGCTGCTACCCAGGCACCTGAAACCCCTTTAGATGGAGATGCCAGACACTGATCCTGGCACATGGAAAGCATGCATTTTCCCACAGAGAAGACCCAGAGCAATTCCCACGAGCACTCACATTAGGGCATTTGAAACTAATAGGATACAGCACAGACTCTGGGGGAATATATGGACTTTGAGAGAGGCTGCAGTCTGGACCTTTCTGAGGTTATAGGGAAGGGATGGTGATGTTATTTCCAAGATTGGTCTGAATGTGACCGAGACCCTGTATTTTCAGTTAGAGTCCTTGGGGGGAGCCCTGTTCCTTCATTGTACTGTAATGTTGTGGAGGGGATGTGGCTTAAACAACTTCTGGGGTGCTGTTTTGAGGATAGGAGGGCAGGTTATTCATGTTCTAGTCAGGGGGACATTTGTGAGTCAAACACCACAAAGAGAAAATTTCCATTGCCTTTATCGCGGAGCCCCACTTCAATCATCCCTCAGTGACCTGGGAAAAGGAAGGAATGAACCAATCAGAGACCTTCATCACTGCCTAACAACAAAGTCACAGGGCGGTGGCTACATTTTGGGGCTGGTGTTTTGATTTACAGTTTAAGTCAGTGAAGGATCCTAGGACCAGATTGCCCTCCAGGACTCTGGACATGGTTCGCAGACACCTGGCCTTTGAATTGTTGCATGCCTGTACAGCAGTTAATTTAGTTCAGTCAAACACTCAACCTACATTCTTTTTCATACTGTTCATTCCACAATTCTTTTCTCTTTCCACACGTGTAGCGTGCGATCCAGCAAATGAAATGAAAGAGCATGGTGTGAATGAAAAAGGAGTGACATATTCAGATGGAAAAGACATCACTGAATATTTTGGTGCCCTGAAAAAGAATGAAAGAAAACAACCAATTCAAGGAAGAAGTAATTCTGGTCCTTTCCAGGATGAGGATTCGCAAAAAACTGAATTATTTGATAAAATTTATGAAAAGTACAATATGAATGAGGACGCTGCAACTGGGAAAAGGCTTTCTGAAAAATCAGATAAAAATGTTAATTGCAGTGACCGGACCAGAATGAAAATATTTGAATCCTTGAAATGTGCGAAGAGATTTATGGAGAAAAAAAAGATAACTTCTCATAAAAAAATTCACGTTGTGGACACCAACTGTCAATACTCGGATGGTGGGAAAAGCTTCAGCAACAATGGAAGCCTTATTTCCCATCAAATTTCCACAGGGCAGAAGCCATATAAATGCCTGGAGCGTGGAGTAGCCTTCAAGCACAGTGGCAGCCTCACTTCCCATCAAAAAATTCACATAAGGGAGAAACCATATAAATGCCTGGAGTGTGGAAAAGCGTTCAGTCAAGGAGCACAACTTTCTTCCCATCAAAGAATTCACACAGGGGAGAAACCATATCAATGCCAGGAGTGTGGAAAAGCCTTCAGGTACCGTGGAAATCTTACTTCCCATCAGAGAAATCATACAGGGGAGAAATCATATCAATGCCAGGAGTGTGGAAAAGCCTTCAGTCGGAAAATACATCTTACTTCCCATCGAAGAATTCACACAGGGGAGAAACCATACAAATGCCTTGAGTGTGGAAAAGCTTTTAGTCACATCACATCTCTTACTTCCCATCGAAGAATTCACACAGGGGAGAAACCATACAAATGCCTCGAGTGTGGAAAGGCCTTCAGTGACAAGAAAAATCTTACTTCACATCAGAGAATTCACACAGGGGAGAAACCATACAAATGTCTCGAGTGTGGAAAGGCCTTCAGTGAGAGGAAAAGTCTTACGTTACATCGGAGAATTCACACAGGGGAGAAACCATACAAATGCCTGGAGTGTGGAAAAGCGTTCAGTCAAGGAGCACAACTTTCTTCCCATCGCAGAATTCACACAGGGGAGAAACCTTATAAATGCCTGGAGTGTGGAACAGAGTTCAGTCAGAGTTCAAATCTTACTTATCATCAACGAATTCACACAGGGGAGAAATATCAATGCCAGGAGTGCGGAAAAGCCTTCAGACAAACAGCACATCTTACTTCCCATCGAAGAATTCACACAGGGGAGAAACCATACAAATGCCTCCAGTGTGGAAAAGACTTCAGTCAAAGCATAGGTCTCACTAGACATCAGAGAATTCACACAGGGGAGAAACCATACAAATGCCTCGTGTGTGGAAAGGCCTTCAGTGACAAGAAAAGACTTGCTTCACATCGGAGAATTCACTGAGGGGAGAAACCATACAAATGCCTCGAGTGTAGAAAACACTTCAGTTGGAGAGTACATCTTACTTCCCATCGAAGAATTCACACAGGGGAGAAACCATACAAATGCGTGGAGTGTGGAAAAGCCTTCAGTCAAAGCACATGTCTCACTAGACATCAGAGAATTCACACAGGGGAGAAACCATACAAATGCGTGGAGTGTGGAAAAGCCTTCAGTCGAAGCACAAGTCTCACTACACATCAGAGAATTCACACAGGGGAGAAACCATACAAATGCCTCGTGTGTGGAAAGGCCTACAGTGGCAAGGAAAGTCTTACTTCCCATCGGAGAATTCATACGGGGAGAAACCATACAAAGCCTTAAGTAAGAGTGGAAGCCTTACTTCCCATCACATAATTCATCCAAGGCAGAAACCATAAATATTGCAGGAGTGTGGAGTAACCTTCAGGCACAGTGCACTCCTCACCTTCCATCATAGAATTCACAGAAGGGAAAAATGATATCATTACCTGGTGTGTGGAAAAAATTTCAGTGAGAGTGGTCACTATACTTCTCATTAGAAATTCACACAGGGGAGGAACCATATCAATGCCTCAAATGTAGAAAAGGCTTCTGTCACAAGACAAACCTTACTTCCCATAAAAGAACGTGTGTAGGGACATCCCTTCAAATGTTTTAACATGACTGTCATGTCGTCGCTCCCCCCCCCTTACCTTCTCATTTCCAGACTAACCATACCCAGCTCCCTAAATCTTTCCTCATAAGGCATGGATTCTAGATCTTTTACCATTTTGGTCCCCCTCCTCTGGACACATGCCAATATTTTTCGTGCACTGTGCTTCCCAGAACTGGACACAGTATTCCAGGTGAAGTCTGACCAATGCAGAATAGAGCGGTAACATTACTTCCTTGAGATCCAACCCATAGTGTGGATTAAGGAAGGTATGGAAAGCTTTTATGCATTGCCCCCACATTTCAATGGAGCTCACAGAGCAGGGCCTCCCTGATTAATTCCATCCTGTTGTGAGCCAGATCCTTTTGTCACTCCAAAATGACAAATCCATGGGCCACAAGATCCTTCAAAGCAGATGAGAACACTATTAAGTGGCTGATGATTGGCCCTGAGTGGAGGAGGTAATTCTTTGTGACACCTACTGGAAAATACAACTCCAAATCCTCCAGCGAGCATTAACCATTTGGAATTGAAGTAAAGCATGACAAAGACTCCTGCTTGGTTGAAAGCAGATCTCTGGGAAGATGATTGAACAATGATCTCTGCGGGAGGAAGCGACACAAATCAAAGTCTTGGAGGTGCCCTTCCAGAGGTGTAGGAAGATTGGAAGATCCAGAGCATTGGCATCCGTGTTGGTGCTGCTATTAGATTGTTATTCTGTGCATTCTGCATTTACAAACCTCTGTTTACACAACAGACCCAAAAGTATGCCCTGGGAAGGGAGGGAATGCTTACTACTAACTAGAGAGGTCCAGGGATGGATCACAAACCTTGCCAGCTGCCCTGGAGGCCAGACCAGCCTCTTAATTGTAGCTGTGGGGGTGGACAGCATGGTGTGGAAAGGGTGCTCAGCGTGCACTCAGAGATGCTCCTCGCAGGCAGATATTATTGCTATGGCTGTCTTTCAGTTCAAGGTTCCATCGCTTGTCTATCATATCACCCTCATCAACTCCTGCCTCTGATGAGGGATTCCCTCTTCTTTCATGCCCCCCCCCCCCCCAGGAGGGAGCCTGTCTCCTAATATGATACCCTCTGTAATACATGCAGGGACCACCTGACTTAGGGAGTGGAAGATCTCCCAGAATTACAGCTGAACTCCAGATGGCAGATATGAGTTTCCCTGAAAAGCTTGGATTTGTACCCCGCTTTTCTCAACGATAAGGAGTCTCAAAGTGGCTTGCAAACTCCTTCCGTTCCTCTTCCCACAACAGGCACCTTGTGAGGTGGTTGGACTGAGAGAGTTGTGACTAGGTCAAGGTCACCCAGCAGGCTTCATGTGGAGGAGTGGAGAGTCAAACCCAGTTCTCCAGATTAGAGACCACACTGGCTCAATGGCAAGGCATTCTATCTCACGGAGGTTTCTCCCCTCCCCAAACCCTGCTGATCTCCGGTGCCGTGCCTGAATCTCCAGGAATTTTCCACCTCAGAGTTGGCAACCCTCGTTCCCACAGATTCATCTGCTGAAATCAGTATAGTGGGGAAGAACAGAAAACCGTAATCTGGAGAACTGGGTTTGACTCCCCACTCCTCCTATGAGCAGCAGACTCTCCTGGTGAACTGGGTTTGTTTCCCCACTCCTACTGGCTGAACTCGGGCAGTCACAGTCTACCCTGGGCCATACACAGTTCTCTCAGAACTCTCTCAACCCCAGCTACCCCACAAGGTGTCTGTGGTGGGGAAAGGAAGGGAAGGAGTTTGTCAGCTGCTGTGAGACTCTTCCTGGCTGAGAAAAGTGGGATATAAATCTAAATTCGTTTTCAGATTCTAATCAGCTTTGTCCTCTTGTCCACGATGCAGAGGAAAAGTGCTGCTATTGGTGGGATGGACCTGCAGGTTCCGGCCTCCTGGACCGGGGGGATTAGCAGAGCATCTATTTGTGAATAGCTCTTATTTCTGAGGCTATAGTCCATGGCAGCATGTGCAAAACTGCAGCATTAAACATGCAATAAAATATCTGTAACCAATAGGGAGAAATCAGACATTGTTAAAATAATTAAACAGGTGGGCTAGTAGGTGCATCAAGAGTGTTATCATGACCCCCCCCCCCCCCCCCGTGTTAATGTTTTAATTTCGAATAGTTTTTAACATCCCAATTTTACCAAGTTCATTTTAGGTTTTATGGGAGTATTTTAGTGACTTTTAAACGGTTTGATATTTTGCTGAATGTTATTGTATTCAGTTTGATTGTTCTTGGTTTTATTCTTGTTGTATTGGATTGCATTTTGTAAGCCACCTTGAATATGGCTATAGAAAGGCAAGGTATAAATACTTTTAATTAAAAAAATAACGAATTAAAAAAATGGAGGTATAAGTAATGAATGGAAAGACATCTGCCAACAAAACTTTAATTTGATCCTCATGCGTTTGTATACAAAAGATCCCAAGTTCAAGTTAAAAAGACCAGGTAGGAGCTGATATAAAAGATCTTTCTCCACCTGAGCTGCTGCCAGGTGTCAGAGACACACCTGAACTTAGCGGATCAGGGAACGGCACCTTCGTGGGACATTCCCACAGTCTCATGTGTTTGCTCCCCCAAGGGTCACTAATGGCAGACACCCCACCCCCCACCCCATGAGACTGATTGACCCTCAGATTGCAAGACCTGAGCAAGGCTGTTGAGGCATCTCAGAGGGAACATAGAACATAAGAACATAAGAACAAGCCAGCTGGATCAGACCAGAGTCCATCTAGTCCAGCTCTCTGCTACTCGCAGTGGCCCACCAGGTGCCTTTGGGAGCTCACCTGCAGGAGGTGAAAGCAATGGCCTTCTGCGGCTGTTGCTCCCGAGCACCTGGTCTGTTAAGGCATTTGCAATCTCAGATCAAAGAGGATCAAGATTGGTAGCCAGAGATCGACTTCTCCTCCATAAATCTGTCCAAGCCCCTTTTAAAGCTATCCAGGTTAGTGGCCATCACCACCTCCTGTGGCAGCATATTCCAAACACCAATCACACATTGCGTGAAGAAGTGTTTCCTTTTATTAGTCCTAATTCTTCCCCCCAGCATTTTCAATGAAAGCCCCCTAGTTCTAGTATTGTGAGAAAGAGAGAAAAAATTCTCTCTGTCAACATTTTCTACCCCATGCATAATTGTATAGACTTCAATCATATCCCCCCTCAGCCGTCTCCTCTCCAAACTAAAGAGTCCCAAACGCTGCAGCCTCTCCTCACAAGGAAGGTGCTCCAGTCCCTCAATCATCCTTGTTGCCCTTCTCTGCACTTTTTCTATCTCCTCAATATCCTTTTTGAGATGCGGCGACCAGAATTGGACACAGTACTCCAAGTGCGGTCGCACCACGGCTTTATATAAGGGCATGACAATCTTTGCAGTTTTATTCTCAATTCCTTTCCTAATTATCCCCAGCATAGAGTTTGCCTTTTTCACAGCTGCCATGCATTGAGTTGACATTCCCATGGAACTATCAACTAAGATGCCCAAATCCCTTTCCTGGTCTGTGACTGATAGCACTGACCCTTGTAGCTTGTATGTGAAGTTTGGATTTTTTGCCCCTATGTGCATCACTTTGCATTTTGCTACATTGAACTGCATTTGCCATTTCCTAGCCCACTCACCTAATTTATCAAGGTCCGCTTGGAGCTCTTCGCAATCATTTGTGGTTTTCACCACCCTACATAATTTGGTATCATCTGCAAACTTGGCCACCACGCTACCCACCCCTACTTCCAGGTCATTTATGAATAGGTTAAAGAGCACTGGTCCCAAAACCAGAGGGAATTCATTCATAGGGTTCACCTTCAGTCGGAAGAGACTTGATCGCACCGAACACTCAAACAGTGGCCTTCAGTGAATTGCTTTAAATGGGGGGTTCACCTTTCAGTAAACGATGCTTAAGAGCCTGGGAGTCTTGCTGGATCCAGAGCTGCTGTTGGATAAACAGATGGCCATGATGGCAACAAATGCTCTTTCCTCACTACCGGTAGTTAAGAAGCTGGCTCCTAATCTGCAGGTGCCTGATCTGGTCCCAACAATCCCTGCTTCAAGAACCTCCAGGCTAGATTAATGTAACATGCTCTACCTGGGGCTGCCCTTGGAGACTGTCTGGAAACTGTAGCTGGTACACAATGCTGCAGCCCATTTGTTCTCACAGGGTGTCAGGGTCCAATTCAAGACACTGGTTCTTCCCATTCAAGCCCTTCATGACCTTCCTGGGCTCACATACAGGAGAGGACTGGCTTCCTCTGCAGATTCAAAATACCAAAAATTGCTGCATAAAAGTACTGCAATGGCAAGTGTATTGTGCAATATATCAAATTAATCCATATACAAAACAATATTCCCACTAAAAGTGCAAGTCTATTTGCAGTATTTTCCAATTACAGTAAAGTATATCTATGAAAAGGTTTCAATTCATTTCAGACTTCACTTCAAACCTGTAGGTTGTATGTTTCCTTTCTAGTGACTGGGTCTCCACAATCAATGGAGAGATTCCATTGATCCCGGAGACCCCGGCAACAAGCCGTATGTTGCTTTATTACATGAATGTACTGATACAAGATTCATCGTAGTGTTGAAGTGACTGTAAAGGAAGCATACAACTTGCGTGTTTGGAATGAACTCTCCAATGAATTGAAAAGTTTCCCCACCACAGAAGGAGCTGCCTAAAGTGATGAGGAGTGAACCTTTGTTGTTGCAGATGTTCAGAAGATGCTGCAAGATTTGTTTGCCCGGGCTTTTGGTGGGCGATGAACAGCAGGCTCCGTGTAGGTGGGGGAGTTTGGGGTTTGTTCTTTTGGTTTGGTTTTAACTGGTAGTTTTATTGACCGCTGTAAGCCGCCTTGAGCCAGGAGGACAGGTAGGGCATGAATATTGGAATAGCTACATACATAAACCATGAAGTTGCCAGCTGGCCTGAGGCCTGCTCCCATCTGCCCCAGTATCCTACAATAGCCCAGCACAGAGGCACGAGAAGGAAGTGAATAACTGATGCCTTTGCTCTGCATGCAAGCGAGAAAAAAGAACTTGAAAATGGAGAAATAAAGTCATCTCCAAGAACTAGGCAGGATAAATAGCAGACGATTGGAGGAGAAACCTTCCAGTCCTTTTGATTAAACTTCCAGTAATCTGTTTAGCTGGGAGGTTATTCTGTTTGCAATCACCTCATTTCAGGCGGGGTATTTCATTGGTACCCATGAAACGCTACAGCAATTTTAGGTGCAACAATGGTTCGCTCATCTGCCCCAAACCTCTGGAATTGGGGGTGGGATTTAATATTCTATGTACATATATTATTTTTCCATTTTGAGTATATATATATATGTGGGAGAGCGGGGAAAACACAACACACACGCAGAGCACATGAAGCTATGGTGCAGGTGCCACCAGCCGTGGACCCAACTGCTGCCCACCCGCAGCCCCCCCCGCAGCGGCCCTCTGAGGGTTAAAGGGAGAGAGAGACAAGGTCCTAGAGAGGCCACGGAGAGAGGGGCGCCGGATGGAGGGGGAGCCACTCTCTGCCCCTCCCGGAAGCAGCCTTTGGTCTTCCGGGACGCCGGCGATCTGCAAGGGGCTGAATGCGGGTGAGGGAAGCTGCAATGCCAGAGGTGGGGGGCGGTTCCCTTCGTGCAGAGGAGCCACGAGGTCCCCGCGGAGGTTTCGGGGGGCAGGATCCGAACTCGGCGCCCGGGGGAGGCTCGAGGAGGGTGGAGGGGTCGGGGGTCCCAGAGGCGCTTTTCGGAAGGAGGGAGGGGCGCCCGGGGGGAACCTTTGGGTGGGGCGGGGCAGAGGTGGGGGGGGGGGCTGACCAAAGGCCCCCGGGAGGTGGGACCGAGTGGGGTGGAGGATTAAGTGGGGAAGTCGGGCTGTGGGGCGCTGGACCCGGAAATAAGGGGACCCCCTCCTCCTCCTCCTCCGGCAAGGGGGCGTTTCTGGCTCCCCCCCCCGGAATCCCAGATGTGGGGGAGGGGGAATCAGCGACGGGCCAGGCAGCACTTCAAGGTCGCCCCCCAGGTAAGGCAGGCGCTGCTGGGCTGGCGGGCGAGGAAGCGGTTCTGGCATCGAGAGCAGGAAGGGAAACCAGCGAGGGGGGGGGGGGTCCCCCCAAGATCCACGCCAGGTGCCAGAGGGCAAGCCGACATCCCAGCAGACGTGCCCACAGACCCACCCCCACCCCCGCGGTGAGATTTTGTCTGTGGGGAACCAAAGCAGAGACCAGGGGCAGGTAGTTTGCCCCAGAGGTGATGCTTTGGAGAAGGAGCTTCTTGGTTTTTTCTCCACTTTTCCACATGGTTGTGGGGCATCAGGGCACCTTCTCTGATCTCTTGTTTTCCTGCAGAGTTGGAATCTGCAACTGGGCCTCTTCAACTGGAATCTGCAACTGAAACTGCACGCACACACGCACGTCCACCCTGCTGCCAAGGCAGGTGGTTCGTCCAAGGGGGGATGCGTTGGGGAAGGGGCTTCTTGGGTTTTTCCCCACATGGTTGTGGGGCATCAGGGCACCTTCTCTGATCTCTTGTTTTCCTGCAGAGTTGGAATCTGCAACTGGGCCTCTTCAACTGGAATCTGCAACTGAAACTGCAACGCACACACGCACGTCCACCCTGCTGCCAAGGCAGGTGGTTCGTCCAAGGGGGGATGCGTTGGGGAAGGGGCTTCTTGGGTTTTTCCCCACATGGTTGTGGGGCATCAGGGCACCTTCTCTGAAATCTTGTTTTCCTGCAAACTTGGAATCTGCAACTGGGCCGCTTCAGGAGGTTGCCATTTTATCACCCCCCCCCCCCCCCAAGACAGCTGCCATTTTTCCTTCCTCTGCTCCAGGAAAGTGTTTGGGGGGGGGGGGTCGGGGGCATTCCTCCTTAAAACAAAAAGCTGGCAGCTGTTACATCATTGTAGCTATGTGCTTGTCAGTTTATACAATATTCAGTTGCTGGTTTTATAAACCAAGCTTAAAGTAGCCTTGGTGGGAACTCTGGATCACAAAAACGTGGGGAAAACTCCCCTGTGGAAGCTCCAGTTGCCTCTGGATTGTGTCTGCAAAACAACCACAAGGGGAGACCACACCACTCTTTCCCCCTGCTCCCCCCCCCCCGTTTTGTTCTCATTCTACTTCGTTCTTGTCACTTTTCTGTTGTTTGAGGGCTCTTTTTCTCTCCTCTGCTGCGTATTCATGGGGAGGGGCTCTTCCTTCAAGGCCTTGCAGAGTATTAAATGCAGTTGCTGGGTCTTTGAGGTCATCTGGGAAGACACACCGTCCACCTCAGGCATGTGCATAAATCTGAGATCTGGTCCACATGTCTACGAGGGAGTTCTCACGGAGACTAACATGGTGGAGCAGACGGGGGAAACATCCGGGCCTTTGTATTATCGAAGGCTTTCACAGCCAGAATCACTGGGGTGTTGTGTGGTTTCCAGGCTGTATGGCCATGTTCTAGCAGCATTTTCTCCTGACGTTTCGCCTGCATCTGTGGCTGGATCTGATGGTAGTGTCAGGCCAGACCCCATATCTGGCCCTGCACAGTTATGTTTATAAAGATTGGTAAGGAAATAATACCGTATATACTGGTGCATAAGTCGACCCGCATATAAGTCGAGGTACCTAATTTTACCACAAAAACCTGGGAAAACTTATTGACTTGTGTATAAGTCGAGGGTGGGAAATGCAGCAGCTACCGGTAAATTTCAAAAATAAAAATAGATACCAATCAAATTACATTAAGGCATCAGTAGGTTAAATGTTTCTGTCAAGGGAGGAATGTTTATGTTATCAGTACCAATATTTCAGAGTATCTTTAGGAGACCCTCCTGATGATACCACCCAGGTTTGGTGAAGTTTGGTTCAGGGGGTCCAAAGTTATGGACCCTCAAAAGGGTAGCCCCATCTACAATTAGCTCCCATTGGGAACAATCGGGGATTGGGGCACCCCCTTTGGGGGTCCATAACTTTGGACCTCCTGAACCAAACATCACCAAACCTGACTGGTATCAGCAAGAGATTATCCTGATGATACCACCCAGATTTAGTGAAGTTTGGTACAAGGGGGTCCAAAGTTATGAACCCTCAAAAGGGTAGCCCCATCTACTATTAGCTCCCATTGGAAACAATCGGGGATGGGGGCACCCCCTTTGGGGTCCATAACTTTGGACCTCCTGAGCCAACCTTTACCAAACCTGGGTGGTGTCAGCAGGAGACTATGCTCATATACATAACCCCGTATAATCATATTTCTCCCTCACATGCTTGCTTCCTTAGCATTAAAATCAAACTGGCTAGTCTGCCCCTTCCTTACACAAAAGCTGGAATTTTCCTTTGCTCTTCGGCTTCTGTGTTTGTCCCTCCCACAGGCAGGGCAATAAACTGAAACGTCAGGAGGGAATGCTCCTAGAACATGGGCCATACAGCCCGGAAACCACACAGCACCCCAAACTGAATTCTGTCTTTCTGGTTTTCAGTCCAGATAACCAGTTTCCAACATTCCTGAGGGTGGGTTAGAATCAGAAAGCTCCCTCTCACAGGTGAAAGATTTCACAAACATTCCAGAGATCATTTTTAAAGGTTAAAAATGATTTTTACAGTTCTAATGTGTGATTCTAATAGAATACATGTTATATAGATCTATCTCATTATCATTTCAGTGTTCATTAAACTATATAGAAAAACACATTTTCAATTATCTGATCAGATTCCTCTGTGTTCTAACCTTTGGTCTCTTCATTCCTGTGTTTATTGACATAGGCCATCTTATATAGCTAGTTTTGCCAAACAGGTCCTTTTGTCACGTCTTTAGCCCTTAGTGACCTGATCTTTCTTAGCGATAGGATCTTTTCTTGCCTGCAAGACCAGTTGGCATAGAGAGAAAACCCTCTTGAATCTCTGGTTATATAAATCCCTTATTCTTTAATATCAAATACAATGTTAGGCCTATTCTCCATTCTCCCAGAAGTAAAAGGCCTTTCTACCTACCTTTTTCCATATGTGGATTCAAGGGAGCTTCACCTGGGACCGCAGATGGAATGCATTTTTCCCTGTGTTAAAATTTCCCTGGCACAGAAATGCATCATGGCCAGTCCAGGCGGGAACTATTTCCTTAGATAGCTAGTTTTCTATGTGCAGGGATATAGTCACTCCTAGCCGGCATTTGTCACCTGCAACTTTACGTCAAGCAGTCTGTCCCATCCCCTCTGGATGCTGCCTGCCCCAAACCAGCATAGCCCTCTAAATGTGTGGGGCAGGCTAGGGAGTCTTGGCTTCCCTCAGTGGGGGGAGGGTGTGGATTGGCTTCAGGCAGGGTCGGGAACTCTTTGCCCCACAATGGATTTGCAGAGGTTGGAAGGAAATGATTCGAGGATGAATGAATGAGTGTGGGACCACCCCCCAATACAGCGGCTCAGTGATGGATCAAACACTCCGGAGTCTTCCTCGATCAAACGTAGTCTCTTCAGTTGTGTCCCGAAGCCATGATGGAGAGAGGGCCATTCAGGGAACTGGCACAGGAAACGTGTTTGTAGTGCAAAAAAGGAATTCCCCACCCCTTTTATTTCTCACCCTCCCAGGCAACAGTGAAAAGACACGATGCCTTTTCCGCCATCTCCTGCGCTTGGCGAAAGGAAGAGAGCCACCATGCAGCCAGCTCAGGTAAGGGGTCGGGGAGTACTGGTCAAGCATGCACGAGAGGGCAGGGGTGGTTCCTTCTGTTCCAGGCCTCGCAGAATCGGGCTCCTTGCCCTTGGTTCTGGTGCTGCTAGATTTCAAGACTGCCCATGGAGAGACACAGACACACACACGCCCCGTTCTCTTGTCTAGGAGCGGAGAAGGCCAAGCAGGAACTATGAAACAACACTAGACCATGAATGTCCTGTGTCAGTTGTGGACATCTGTGGCCTCTTCCTCACAAGGCAGCTAGCCCCCTTTCAGTGAAGACAGCCCTTCTGGCTCCAGGATGCCCCCCAAGAGGGGTGGGTTGGGGCACCCTTTGGGGATGCATAACTTTGGACACCCTGAGCCAAACGTCACCAAACCTGGCTGGTATCATCAGGAGTGTCGCCTGAGGGTAGCCTGGTGCCGCTAGCTTAAAAACTGCACCCCCTGCCAGCCGACAAAGTGAAAACACACAAAAATGTTTTAAAATGTGTTTTCGATTTTTGCGCCCCCTGCAGGCGTGCGCCCGGTGCATCGTGCACACACACCCTGTCCCCTGGTAGCTTCGCCACTGCACTGATGTAAAGAAATGTTGCTTCCACCTCCTTGCAGGATGGGGTGTCCTTTGAAGAGGTAGCTGTGCTTTTCACCAAGGAGGAACGGGCCCTGCTGCAGCCCACCCAACGGGCGCTGTACAAGGAAGTCATGCTGGAGAACTTTTGGAATGTGTCTTCTCTAGGTGAGGATCCTTTTCTCCTGGGCTGGTCTCAATAGCAGATCTCTGCTACTTCCATGATCCTTCCTGCGATTTGGGATGCCTTTTGGATGGGTTATCTAGGTGAGAAGGAGCCCCTGCCTGGCAGTCTTGGGTTGGATCACCTCAGAAGTCATCAGAAAGGGTGCCAGAGGAACTCTCAGTCAAGAGAAGGTCGGGTAGTCTGAGCAGGGGCTTCTCTGCAGTCTTGCCTTACCTGGACTGAGGGATGGCTGTGGAGGAAACTCTCTGGCCTCTTTTCAAATGACTGAGTTTCCAGCTGCATTTCTGCAACATACCCTCTGCCCACCAGTGCCCTGCGGAGATTTTCCCTCCAAAATTTCATCTGCCTGACTCTTTAGACTCTGAGCAGCCCTTCCTGTTAGCTTCTGTGGAAAAGTGTAGCATGTGAAGGATGTATTTGGTTTTAATTTCACGGTTTCCCCACTCTTTAATAAAAATAAATATAAATGGGCTTCTTTAGCTCAGATTCCAGCCATTTTCTAGTTTGTCAGAAAGTGTTGCTAGTTTAAAATAAAACCTCTTTTCTTAGTCAAAAAACAAACAGGCACAAGAGACTTTTTAGAAGTTAAAAAAAGATGGATTAGAATAAGATTTCATTAAAAACAAGAAACATATTTGTCATAGCAAAAATAGCAAAAGTAAAGCAGATAAGTTGGTATTGAAGGCAATCTATACAAGATTTTATGACTTATTCCACAGATTCAGTTTGTTCAGCTATTTCTTATCTCTTTAAAATTACACAAACCAGTCAGCTGTTTTAAAAGCTTTTCAGTTGCTAATATACCGTGTTTCCCCGAAAATAAGACAGTGTCTTAGATTAATTTTTGCTCCCAAAGATGCGCCATGTCTTATTTTCAGGGGATGTCGTATTTTTCTGTGTTCTGTTCGTCGGGCATGCTTCCAAACAAAAACTTTGCTACGTCTTACTTTCAGGGGATGCCTTATATTTCGCACTTCAGCAAAACCTCTACTACGTCTTATTTTCTGGGGATGTCTTATATTCAGGGAAACAGGGTAGTTCTCTGTTCTCTTTTCTGAAAGATCAACTTTATTCTCAAGAAACAGATGTTTTTACCTGGATTTCTGTACTCTGCCTAGAACAATCTGAACCCACTAAGGTTTATGAATAGGATTTTCTCTCTTCTGTGTCCCTACAGAATAAAATCCACTCCCTTCTCTGTGAAGAGCCACAGTCCTTAATGAGCCTTCCCTGCTTATTCTTCCTTAGTAGATTTCCCTCAGAGATAAAAGCAGTGTGCTTTGGCGTACCACTGTTGTATTATAGGGAACTCAGAACAGACCAGTCTTGTCTGCCTGAACTTGTCCCTTCACAAAAAGGAAGCTTTGCACCAAGAGAACGGAGCAATTCCCTAATGCAGCCGTTCCTTAACTTCCCCTGGTGCAGAACTCCCTCTAAGTTCTCACAGCCCCTCTCTGTTGCCATATGTACCATCTGCTTATTTGAACATCAGCCGGTCCCCTCCCGGGGTATAATACCGGACGTCATCTATTTAGTTAATTATGGATGGGTTATTACTGCTACTGTTTTTATTGTATTGTATTTATTGTTTTAATTGGGATGATTCGATTGTGTTCTTTTTAATTACATTGTATTGTTTGTCATGTTTGTACAGCGCCCTGAGCCCTTCAGGGGTAGGGCGGTTTACCAAATCGAATGAATGAATGAATAAATAAATAAATAAATAAACTGGCTGTTTAGCTACCAGCCAATCACAAGCAGCTGTGATTAGCTCCTGGTGTGCTGGAGCTTTGTTACAATGCAGAACACCCTGGAATCCATCCCAGTTTCCATCTCTGTTTGACAGGGAGCAGCCACAGAACTGCTAGAGCCAGATATGGACGATTCTTATTTATTTTATTTTATTTATTATTGCATTTCTATACCGCCCTCCCCCGGAGGGCTCAGGGTGGTGTACAACACTAACAAACAGACAATAAAACAAGATAAAAATAAATTAAGACTTAAAATGCAGCATTCAAATATCAAACCTTATTTAAGTTTAAAAATAGATGGCATCCGACTATTAAAACCTCCTCTTAAGAGAGGGACAATGGGTCTAGAGCAGTGATGGCGAACCTGTGGCACGGGTGCCAGAGGTGGCACTCAGAGCCCTTTCTGTGGGCACTCTCAAACAGAGTCGCCCCCCCCCCCCCACTCACATCTAGGCTGGCCTGGTCCGCTGGGCTCGATTATTAGCATTAAACCTAACACCTAGTTTTGGGAATCAGTGTAGGTAACCCTGTTAAACCTCACTGATTTTCATGGGAAGAACTAAAGCTCGATCCTTTACCTGGGAGTAAGCTCGGTTGCTGGCAATGGGGCTTGCTTAAACCCTCCTAGGGTTGTGATTCACTCTTTGGAAGAGCTGCATCGTTGCTTCAAAGCAAAGCCACTGACTACCACCAAGCTTACTCCTGAGTAACGCACACCTCAGAACCAACCGTTTTTCCTAAACTAAAACCTCAGTATTCAGGTTAAATTGCCGTGTTGGCACTTTGCGATAAATAAGTGGGTTTTGGGTTGCAATTTGGGCACTCGGTCTCGAAAAGGTTCGCCATCACTGGTCTAGAGTGTTTCTCAGCATGTTTGTTTCGGGCACCCACATCAGCGGCTGGTCTCCCCAAAGGCCCGGTGGAAAAGCTCAGTCTTTCAGGCCCTGCGGAACTCATTGAGGTCCCGCAGGGCCCGGACAGCTGGAGGGAGAACATTCCACCAGGCAGGGGCCAGGGCCGTAAAAGCCCTGTACTGTGCCTCATTCCATTCCATTGCACTCAGGAGAGTTCTAATTTTGGTGGCGGTTGTTTTTCCCCCCTGATTACAAGGTCCTCTGATTGCGAAGCCTGAGCTCAT
>NC_059425.1:7644951-7662819 GCF_021028975.2 Sphaerodactylus townsendi | reverse complement strand
TCCTTCATTGTATTAAAAAGCTGGGAGAGAGAATGTGGCTTAAACAACTTTAAGGCTATCATTCTGAGAATAGGAGGATGGCTCGTTCATGTTCTGGCCAGGGGGACATTTGTGTGTCAAACAACACAAGCAGAAAATTCCCATGAGAGCTCCCAGAAAGCCAATTGTTCACCTCCACTATTCTTCTTGCTCTCCATGGGCTGTGTCTTTCAACCAGGAGTAGAGGTAAGAAGACAGCTTTGTAGTAGTGCACTGCCGACCCAGCAGTGCCGTGGTAGAACGTTGGGACGCCAACGGACCTACGGCCTTGCTGGTCGCACCGCACCCCCACTCCTCATCCCCCAATGAGTCACGGGTCATGAACTGTTTTGGCTCAATCATCTGGCGTAGGGACAATGTATCTTGCCACCCCAGGTGAGGATTAGGCTCAGACGCATTACGCTCCTCTCAAGACGTGAGCCAGGTGAGATCATGCATCACATGATGGTCTCCTCCGACTTCCGCCTCCTCGAACTCCCCCCCGTCCCTCCTCCTACACTGGACAGAATAACACAAAGGTGCTAGGAACTGCAGGACGGGAGACTCGGCTAGTGAACACGGACTCCTCCGGTCTCCACAAGTTGGCGATCTTCACCAGATGTTATCTCCGCCTCGCCTGCTTCGTTCTTAGCTGCTGACCGCGTGGGTTTACCTACACAGTTGGTAAATATCCAGATCCTTCAGCTTCCTTCCAGAACCCCAAAATCTCTTCTGATGTCCCGAAAGCTACCGCCTTGCTGCTGCCATTTGTCCTGGCCTACATAATCAAAAGGGGAAGGGGTAACGGCCAGTAGGTCGTAACAAGTCTTGTCAGCCTCTCAGTGATATCACAGTTTCCTGCTCCAGAGAGACAGCATACCTCTCGCGGGCATGCCAAAGTTGCAGTATATTATCAGGCTCCGGGTAAAATCACTGTATCTGTCCTCCTCAGTAGAAAGTCCCTGCAGCCACTTCCACTACACGCTTCCTCTGATGTTTTGTGGTAGGCTGTTCTGTATTGAACCTTCTATTGCTTGGACATTCTCTGAGGTCTGACTCAGTTTCTCCTGTACGTCTTCCTTATCCTTGCTGAGAAGGGAGAGAACTTTTGTAGGTTTAAACTAAAAGAACGCTCCCTATTCCATGTATTGTCGAAGGCTTTCACGGCCAGAATCACTTGGGTGCTGTAAGGAATTCCATAGAAGCAGAAATAAAAGGCTTTTTGGGTGTAAAAGACCGTTTATTAAGACATCTTAGAAAGCTCACGTACACGCCGTGGCAGGAATAAGATCTCCCGCCAGAAGCACAGGTTATAACTCTGTCCATCCCATCCCCCCTCCCGGATTCCCATGGGAACAGAGGTCTCATCTCCCTCGCAGAGATAAGGTCTCCGCCGGAGAAGCTGGCCCATCACCTCGGCTGTGGAACAAATCAAGGCTTGTATGCTGCCCTGTTCATCAACACCATTGAATCCTTTTTACACTCTGCCTCCTTAAAAAAGACCCCTCCCAGGTTTGCGCGAAAAGGCTGCGTGGAAAGCAGAAATGAGGGCGGGCGCGTCAATATTTTCGGAATAAACCCATTGATTATACCCAGAGGAATACCCCACCCAAGAAACTAACTATTGTAAGCGCTTACATTAAAGCTGAGAGTCCAGGGATGGCGTCAATTTCAGAATGCCAGGGCTATCAATAATAGTCGGTGGGGGTTTCTCCATGGTCGTACCAGGTATCGGGAAACGGGAGCCTCCTTGAGTAAACTGGAATGGAAGACAGGATGGATATTACTAAGAGAGCAGGGTAACCTAATCGGCAGTGACATCATTAATCACTTTTAGTAATCTGAAAAGGTCCTAACAATCTTTTGGCCAGTTTTGGAAGCGTAATTTATACCACTTCTGAGATTTTTTGGTAGACAAATACACCCAGGCTTCCACACGCAGAGGGAACTCCGAAAGGTGCTTATCCGCTGCAGCTTTTTTAAAGTCTTTAGCCCATTGTGGGCAGTTCTGGACCATTTTCCACCCTCGGCCAGAGATGAAATCCATTGCTGAAACTCCGGAGGATCCAATGCTTCCGCAGGTAGTTGCGGCAACGGGCGGGGAAGGAGCCACCGGATACAATTCTCGCAAGCGGGGTCTTCTTTGTACCGCTATGAACCGCATTATTACAGGCGCACTTCCTGCAAACGGAATTAGCTCGCACCAATTGTCTTGGCGGTAGTTGGTGTAATAACGTAAATACTCGCTCTTAGGGAGTTCTGTTCGCTCTGCTTCTTCCCACTCCCACCGCCACTTTGAACGTATAGGGGGCAGCCACCGCCGGAGCTGCCCCTAACAACCCTAGAAAAGCTTTCCAGAACTTCTTTGAAATGAATTGGGGGTCAAAGCGGTCGGAGACCACCTTTTAACGGGCTTTGGAGTGTAGGACGGTAAACATGCTGAATGAACACCATTTGTTTCTAACTTAGGAGCCGGAGGGGATGGAAGCTACATGGGATGAAATGGGCTTGCTTTGAAAATAAGTCCACCACAATTACCCACAAGACCGTGTTGCCATGACTTCAAGGCAAATCCGTACAAAATCCATGGAGCTGACTTCCCAGGGGCGGGAGGCCACCGGGAGAGGTTTCAACAGACCATGGGGTTTTCCTGGAACGCTCTTGGCTTCTGCACAAACAGAGCAACCTTTAATATACCGCCTCATCGTCCTTATAGCATCGCTACCACCAGAACTGGACGGTGGGCCAAATGCAGAGTTTTTAGAAAGCTAAAATGTCCAGCCGAGCTGGCATCATGACAGGCCTCGAGAACCTGCTTACGGAGGGGGGGAGGCACGCATTCAACAATCTCCCTGCCGCCAAACGCCATTCTCCAAACGCAATTCAGAGTCACCTTCCTCCGCCGGAGGCTCGAGCTCCCCGGCTCCTCGAATTCCCCGAGGGAAAGGAGAGACCCAGGCTGGGAATGTGGGCGGGGAAGGAGGAGTGGATGTCTGATCGGGTGACAGCTAGTCCCAATTGGGAGGGGGAGAGAACAGTGCGCTGAATGTCCCGTAAGGCAGTTCCACCTCGGTCCCCGGGTAGGCTGCCGAGCGCATCAGCCAGTTTATTGGTTTTTCCGGGGAAAAAATGGACCGTGGAAAGAGAAACGAGAAAAGAAATCGGCCCAACGGGTTGCTTTATGGACATCTTGAGGGGGGTGGACAGGGTACAAGTTCTTGTGATCCCAATTCAAACTTGAAAGGGGTGTTTAGGCCTCTGTTCAGTGGCGCTAAGTGGAAAGTGCCAATTTTGATGGTCGCAGTTTCTTTATCTCCTACAGTCCAGTTGAGCTCAGCACCGGAGAATTTCTTGGATAAATAAGCACACGGAACCAGCCTATCATCTTTATTTCTCTGCAACAGGGCTGCCCCAAGCGCTTTGTCCGAGGCATCCACGTGAACCACAAACGGGAGATCTGGGTCAGGGTGTTTCAGGATAGGTTCGGTAGTAAAAGCTGATTTTAAAAGCTGAAAGGCAGTCTGACAATCTTTAGACCAGGAAAGGGGGGCCCCGGGCTTGGCAGCTTGTGGATCTTTACCCTTAGTGCGCAAGAGGTCTGTGAGTGGGAGAGTCAGTTCAGCGAATTGGGGTATAAAGTCACGATAGAAGTTAGCAAACCCCAGGAAAGATTGAAGTTCTTTTCGGTTGGTAGGGGCAGGCCATTGGAGAACTGCATCAATCTTAGCAGGATCCATTTTTAGCCCCTCGGGAGAGATCCGGTAACCCAAATAGTCAATAGAGGTCTGATGGAAACAACATTTAGAAAGTTTGGCAAAGAGGGAGTTGTTGAGCAAGCGTTTCAATACTTCCCGAACCAATGCTTCATGCTCTTCCATGGTTTGTGAATAGATTAAAACGTCATCTAAGTACACCACTACTCCCTTGTATAATAAATAATGGAGAACTTCGTTGATAAGGGCCATAAAAGCTCCGGGGGCCCCACTTAACCCGAATGTATAATATTAAGCATTCAAACCGTCCAAACTTTGTGTTAAAATGCAGTCAAGTGTTCATAGCCTTCAGTACCCCTGACCCCGTAGTAAGCTTCTCTCCCGTCCAACTTAGTAACGATGCGTCCCTTGCCCAACGCGCCTAAAAGATCCTTGATTAAAGGCAAAGGGTATTTATTGGACAGGGAGACTGCATTGAGTCCTCGGTAATCTGTGCAGAGCCGCAAGGACCCATCTTTTTTCTTTTTACAAACAATACAGGGAGCAGTATGTGTGTGTTTGCAGTTCACTGTATGAACCCGCTGAAGCGAGATTCTTGTCTAAGAAGGTAACGGGTTCCTCTTTTCTCCTCATTGGGACTTCAAGGGCGTAGATTCTACTTTTGGCAAGCCGCTCCTGGCTGTATTACGCATTTTTGCAGTCAGTGTCTCTATGGGGTGGCAACTGATCGCATTCTTGCTCCTGGAAATAATTTGGCTAAATCTTTGGCACGCCGGTGGAATGCCAGTAGAATCGGGAGCAATCGCTGATGAAGCCAGGGGGGGGGTGTGTGTGTGTCAGGAGAAGCCGAGTTTTCCCCCCATTTCATGTGTTCACCGTAGGGAGGGTCAGTGAATTCTAAGATCCTTTCTTTTCCAAATGAATTCTTTGGTCTATGCAACAACAACCATGGCATGCCCAGAACTATGGAGTAGTTTGGCCATAATTACGCCAGAATAAAATCCAATTTTCTCCCAATGTATCGCATGCAGTGGAGGAGAACCGGGTTATGCGTTTTGAACTGGGCCGGTCCTTCTTCTCCGAAAGAGGACCGTCATTCATTTGGGTGAATGAAAAGGGCTTAGCCAGGGGGACTTTGTCTAGACTCTAGCTCCTCCGCCACCTGGGGCCGCATTAAGCAAATGGAGCAGCCAGAATCCGCTAAGGGCTGAGGCTATAATAATGGTATGCTTAGCGGGGTTGGCTAGAAACGCTTTGATTGTAGAATGGGAGCGCTTGCCTTCACTCACCGCTGTCTGGAGAGTCGAACCCATGTCCATGGGGGCTGAAGAAAGGCAAACAGCTGCTTCCCCCTCCTCTGGGTCGCCTTCGGTAACTGCTTTTTCCAGACGGTTCGCTATTAGGGGCGGCCCGGATTTGCATGGTGGCTTGGCAGATGGGCGCGCTACGTCCGGAGCGGTTGGTTTCTGCTTTTTCGGGCAGTTGGCGTCCAGATGATCTGGTCCTCCGCAGTAAAGACACAATCCCAGTCGGGCGACGGCGCTTCGAGGTGGTCTCGGTAGGGGCTGCCATTTTTATTTATGGACGAAAGGGCGGTCAGAGTGGCGGGTTTTGGGCGTATGCGGCCTCCGGCACGCAGCCGCATCTGCAAACGAGACGCCACCTGGGATCCCAATTCCATCCACCAGTACAGTAGTGCGGGGGATCCGAACTAAAAACACCGCTTCACGAAGCTTGCCGTCAACAGCATCCGCGCAGTATTCACATTTCATGCGCTCAGGCCACTCAGGAGGGAGTCGGGCAGTCACCGCGACGAAATTCACGGGCAAAATTCTGCAAACGAAGGTTGCCTTGTTGAATAGATTTGATGGTGCTGATAGCGTCATTTTCAGTACACCTGATCTTGGAAGCGAGCCCTTGCTAGTTTGGAGGAAATGCGGGTACCGTACGAGTATCTTCATCTTGTGAAATTCAAAAGAGTCAGCGAAACCAGTCGGCTGCCGCCCCATTCAGGACCGAGCCGATGTCCCATATTTTTTCGCTACTTTCAGACCGGTATAACTCGCCATAGTCCTCCATGTGGGCATCGAAGGTGCAAGATGAAGTAGGGAAGTTTGGAAGCGGGTCCCATCGAAACGGGCAGGTATTGGAGGTCTGTAATATCCCCTCTCCACGTTCCTCCTTGCATATCAGTAGGGCGGGCGGTTGTGCAGGTTTGCGCAGGGGGGGGCGGAATCGGTGGAGGTACCAACGCCGGTGCTGTTGGCGCGCTTCAGCGGAGCCGGTCCTTGGAAGGTGGTAGGATTCCAGCAGCAGCGCCGCCTCTCTGGCTACCGGGTTGTACCCGCGATAGCCGTAGACCTGAACTTCATTGTCCTGTTCTGCTGCTTCTTCCAGTTCCCTCTCCAAGGCAGCCGAGCTCTCTCTCCTTGCGAAGTCAATGCGTCCTCATGCAGCATGCAAAGCTGCTTTCTCTCGCTCCAATTTAGCCAGTTCGGCCTCGCTGAACAGCTGCGGTAGTGTTCACTTTTATGTATGCGAAGGCCTGACCGCTGGCGTTGTCAGCTTGTAAGTCCAGTTTGGAGTGTTCCAGGACTTTATCATGGACGGATAGATTCTGCGCGATATTGCCGCTAGTAGCGCATCTTTGGCACGGTCCAATTCGAAGTTGGACTTCTTGGCGCTTCGCTGTTCCCGGGTCTCTTTGCAGAGCCACGCTTCTCTTGTTGCAGCTGCTCGCCTTCCTCTTCCCATAGCTGGCGCTCACGCTCCATGTTTCTTGGGCATCTCGAAGTCGGCTCCACTTCCTCATCCCAGCACTCTTTCGATGGGGAGAGGGAATAGATCCGGCTGGGAGTGGCTGCTTTCTCCGGACTCCTCTTCATCTGAACGCGGGACGCTGCGTGCCCACCGGTGGTTCCATCGGTGGCATCTCTTGCAGCCGCTGGTCCGGGGTCTGGGGGGTCCGATCGGAAGACGGCACGGATAAATTCCTCCTAACTCCCTGGTATAGTCCCCAGTGTCACCGGTGGTCTTCGGACGGGCCCCAGTGCTATGCCACGGTGGATCTTTGGGAGCATCACCAAAATACGAGTCCAGGGAATCGCTCCAATGGACCTCCTGTGTTGCCGCATTAGCAGGTGGTCAGGCCCGTCTCCTCCGTGACAGGTTGCATCTGAGGTTTGTAATCCATACAAAAACGGGTAGATACTCGATCCACAGGCGCTCGATCCATAGACAGCGCCCTAAACGACTCATGGAAACCCCTATGGTCGTCTTCTCGTCCCTCGCTCCAACGGAGTAAGGTGAAGACTCGTACTGATACCAGGACGGGAAAGAGTCACCAGCGGTGACCCGCCTTCTCCCGCCGGTTCCTCTAAATCCAGAAGGGAGAACTCGGAGCCCTCTTTGGGGGCTACCGAACCTTCCACAGGAACATTCAACCTCTCCATGCCGAGACACCAGAGGTCCACTGCACTAGGAAGATAGATGAACGATAGATTCCTGCCACAATGTAAGGAATTCCATAGAAGCAGAAATAAAAGGCTTTTTGGGTGTAAAAGACCGTTTATTAAGACATCTTAGAAAGCTCACATACACGCCGTGGCAGGAATAAGATCTCCCGCCAGAAGCACAGGTTATAACTCTGTCCATCCCATCCCCCCTCCCGGATTCCCATGGGAACAGAGGTCTCATCTCCCTCGCAGAGATAAGGTCTCCGCCGGAGAAGCTGGCCCATCGCCTGGGCTGTGGAATGTAGTCAAGGCCAGGCGGCTGCCCCGTTCATCAACACCATTGAATCCTTTACACTGTGTGGTTTCCGGGCTGTATGGCCGTGTTCTAGCAGCATTCTCTCCTGACGTTTCGCCTGCGTCTGTGGCTGGCATCTTCAGAGGATCTGATGGTGGGAAAGCAAGTGGAGTATATATCTGTTGGAGTGTCCAGGGTGGGTGGGGAAACCGTATACAGTATACAGTATACAGAAAACCTACTCACACAGACAGATATCTACACAAAAACTCCAATCACCATCCAGGGCAAAAAAGGAGCACCATAAAAACTTTGGTACATCGCGCAAACAGAATCTGTGAACCTAACCTCCTACAAGATGAATTGAATCACCTAAACAGGGCTCTACAGGCTAATGGTTACTCTAATACAGAAATCAGAAGGGCTGCAAGACCAAGAACAAGCCACATGAACAAAGATAAAGAGCCATCTAGAGGGAAGGTGTTCTTACCCATACATCAAGGGAACCACTGATCGTGACAGGAAAACTGATGACAGCTACCAACCTACAAACAATCTACATGACCCACTAAGAAAATTCAACAGATGCTACTGCTCAGCAAAGGATAAGAGGGATCCTTTAGCTACTGCAGGAGTCTATCGTGATACCATGCAGCTGTGGACAAGTCTACATAGGAACTTACCAAACGCAGCGCACAGTATCAACGTATCAAAGAACATGAAAGGCACCGCAGACTATTTCAGCAAGAAAAATCAAAGCAATAGCAGAACACATGATAAACCAACCTGGACATAGAATATTATTTGAAAAAAACAGAAATTCTGGACCACTCTGAAAGCCACTACGTCAGACTACACAGAGAAGCAATTGAAATCCATAAGCACATGGACAATTTTAACAGGAAGGAAGAAACTATGAAAATGAACAGAACTTGGCTGCCAGTGTTGAAAAATACTAGGGTCAAGACTGTGTCAAACCAGCTCCACACAAACACAGGGATGCATCTATAGACAAAAGAAACAAAGGCCAGGATACCTCTCTATTCAGATGTTCTACCAGTGACCTTGCCATTCACAGGGTTACCTCCTGTGGCTATAGTCTTCTTTGTTACTCATACTTCTATTCAGATGCCCTCAACTATTGACCTGGTTGCCGCCTTTGTTACTCACAGACAAGGTTTCCCCACCCACCCTGGACACTCCAACAGATATATACTCCACTTGCTTTCCCACCATCAGATCCTCTGAAGATGCCAGCCACAGACGCAGGCGAAACGTCAGGAGAGAATGCTGCTAGAACACGGCCATACAGCCCGGAAACCACACAGCTCCCTATTCCCTCTACTTCTTTGTGTCACATTTTTCCAATTGTCCACATCCAGCACTTGAGAGCTGCCATCTGCTTCAGAGAGCTCGCCGATGCGTTCCTCACCCAGTACCGTCAGCTCCACTTTGTCGATGAAATCTTCCTTTTTCCTCGTGTCTTGAAGTGTAGATACTTGTGCCTCAAGCTGCTGGACCTTCTCCTCTAAGAGAGCAACCAACTTACACTTTCTGCAGGTGTAGCTATACATATCCTCTGGCAAAAAACAAACAAACATCCCATAGCTGTTGCAAGTAACTGCAGCAACTCCCCCACCAGCCATATTTACTGGTTAAGTAGTGCAGGGCCTCCTGTAAGAATTTCCCAACCCCGCAAGTGCTCCCTTTACCTATTTTGACAAGCTGCTGTATGCTGCACTCCAAGGACCAGACCTAATGGCTGAACCCCTGGACCCTTGTCAAGACTCCAAGGTACCTTCTACTGTCCCTCAAAAGATAGGTCCTTATTTGAGTACAAACAACTGCATGCTCCTAGCGCTTTCTGTTCCTCTCCTCTTCTCCACTGCTACTCCTCTCTGCTGCTTCTAGAGACCAGAGATCGGAAGAAGTGTCAAGGAAATGTCAAGAGATGTTGTCTCTCCAGTCTGGGTCTTGCCTTACCTGGACTGAGAGGTGGCTGTGGAGGGAACTTTGCCAATGAGTTTACTGCTGGCATTTTCCTCTCCGTTTGGCAGGGAGCACCAAAGAACTGCCAATTCTGGATGGATGATTCTTGGCTCTGTACTGCCTTCGATCCCGTTCCTAATACTTGCCTATTGTGTATTTCTGGATGTCAAACTTACTTGGGGAATTTATTTGCACTCAGGAGAGCTATAATTTTGGTGGTGGTTGTCGAAGGCTTTCATGGCCGGATTCAACTGGTTCTGGTGGGTTTTCCAGGCTATGTGGCCATGGTCTAGGAACAAGATCCACCAGACTACGGCCACACAGCCCGGAAAACCCACCAGAACCAGTTGGTGGTGGTTGTTTTTCCCCAATTACAAGGTCCTCTGATTGCTGAGCCTGAGCTCATAGCCCAACTAGAAGAGGAAGAAGAGATGTTTCTCAGGATCTTCGATGAAGAGGAGGAACTAGCAGGTAGCCACTATATGTGTATTAGGACTGTACTTTGCCTGTGCTTCCTTTAAAGAGCAAGTGGATTTCTATGTGGATTATCTTCACCCTTTCACTTTCTTTTCCTCAGAGATGGAATGAGGTGTGAATGTGGAGATGGTGGCTGTAGATCTGGAACCTATGAAAACAGCCTGCTTCCTTGTACCAAGTCAGATCACTTCTTCACTGTCCACCTTGAGTGGTAGTGGCTTTCTGGCAGACCTATTTCTCAGGCGCCTGACACTCCTTTAGATGGAGATGCCAGGCATTGATCTGGGGGAATATGTGGACTTTGTGGGAGGCTGCAGTCTGGATGCTTCTGAGATGATACATGATTGAGAACAGCTGCTCTTTCTGATGATGTTTCAACTCAAAGAGAAAGAATGGTGAAATGATTTCCAAGATTGGACATCCTTTCAATGTAAACAAGACTCCAATCCATTTCTGTAATTATTTTCCATTCTTGTTTTCTTCCCAGGTTTAGCTGAAATAAAAAAGAAGGAGAGGGAGGGAGGGAGGGAGAAAGTGGAGTTAACAGGCTTTGATGGGATTGCTTCTCCTTCATTGTATTAAAAAGCTGGGAGAGAGAATGTGGCTTAAACAACTTCAAGGGTGTCTTTCTGAGAATAGGAGGATGGGTCATTCATGTTCTGGCCAGGGGGACATTTGTGTGTCAAACAACACAAACAGAAAATTCCCATGAGAGTCCCCATTCCATCAACCCTCACTGACCTGAGAAGAGAAATCAACAAAGCAATCAGAGACCTTCATCACTGCCTAACAACAAAGTAACAGGCCTGTGGCTACATTTGGTGGCCGGTGTTTTGAATTACAGTTTAGGACAGAGAAGGAGCTCTTAACCAGTAACTTCTCCGATGAAATCCTATGCTCCATGTAATTGACATAAACTAAAGATCAGTGTGTATTGTGTGGTATTTCTCAGAACCAGATTGCCATCCAGGATTCTGGAACTGGTTTTAAGACACAGGGCGCTTCAGTTCTTGCATGCTGTACAGCAAGTAATTAAGATCAGTTTCTAACATTCAAACCATGGGGTTTTTTTTAGTGTTCATACCACAGTTCTCTTTCTTTCCACAGGAGAAGTGGAGTCAGTGAATGAAATGGAAGAGCATTGTGTGAAGGAAAAACAAGATAAACATTCAGATGGAAAGGGCAGCACTGAACATTGTAATGCCCTGAAAAAGGAGAACCCATATAATTATCTGGAGTGTGGCAAAGACTTCAGTGAGAGTGGAAGCCTCACTTCCCATCAAAGAATACACACAGGCGAGAAACCATACAAATGCCTGCAGTGTGGAAAAAGTTTCAGTCAGAGTGGAAACCTTACTACCCATCAAAGAATACACACACAAGAGAAACCATATCAATGCCAGGAGTGTGGAAAAGGTTTCAGTTATAGTGCAAGCCTCAAATGCCATCAAAAAAAAAATTCTACACAGAGGAGAAACCATACAAAATGCCCTTTCGGGAGTGTGGAAAGAATGCTTTCCCAGGCAGAGTGGAAACCTCAAATACCATCAAAAAATTCACACACAAGAGAGAAACCATATAAATGTCAGGGTGTGAAAATGAAGCTGTCAGAGTACAAGGAAACTTCACTAGCCATCAAGAATACACACAGTGGGAAAAAACCAGGTATAAATGCCAGGGGGTGTGGAAAAGTGTTCCGGAATCTGAGTGCAAGCCTCAAATGCCATCAAAAAAAATTCCCACTGGGGACAGAAACCATACAAATGAACCAGTTTGAGTGTGCAAAAAAAACTTCCAGTCAGAGTGGACACCTCAAATACCATCATACTTGGGAAAATACACACAGAGGAGAGGAAACCATATAAAAATGCCTTGGAGTGTAGGAAGAAGCTTCAGGCAGAGTTGGAAACCTCACTACCCATCAAAGAATACACACACAAGAGGAAACCATATATATGCCAGGGGAGGTGTAGGAAAAGTCTTTTCAGTTACAGTTGCAAACCTCAAAATGCCATCAAAACAAAATTCACACAGGCTGTAGAAACCATACAAATGCCTCAGGAGGTGTGGAAAGAAAGCTTCCAGTCCGAGAGTGGAAACTCCCCTCTTCACTACCCATCAAAGAATACACACAGGGGAGAAACCATACAAATGCCTGCAGTGTGGAAAAGTCTTCAGTTACAGTGCAAGCTTCAAATACCATCAAAACATTCACACAGAGGAGAAACCATATAAATGCCAGGAGTGTGGAAAAAGCTTCTGTCGGAGTGGAGACCTCACTACCCATCAAAGAATACACACAGGGGAGAAACCGTATACATGCCAGGAGTGTGGAAAAAGCTTCTGTCTGAGTGGAGACCTCACTACCCATCAAAGAATACACACAGGGGAGAAACCATATAAATGTCAGGAGTGTGGAAAAAGCTTCAGTCAGAATGGAAACCTCACTACCCATCAAAGAATACACACAGGGGAGAAACCATACAAATGCCTGGAGTGTGGAAAAAGCTTCAGTCAGAGTGGACACCTCAAATGCCATCAAAAAATTCACACAACCATATAAATGTCAGGAGTGTGGAAAAAGCTTCAATCAGAGTGGAAACCTCACTACACATCAAAGAATACACACAGGGGAGAAACTATATAAATGCCAGGAGTGTGGAAAAGTGTTTCGTTACAGTGCAAGCCTCAAATGCCATCAAAACATTCACACAGGCGAGAAACCATATAAATGCCAGGAGTGTGGAAAAGTATTCAGTTACAGTGCAAACCTCAAATACCGTCAAAAAATTCACACAGAGGAGAAACCATATAAATGTCAGGAGTGTGGAAAAAGCTTCTGTCAGGTATAGCAAGCCTCAAATACCATCAAAGAATACACACAGGGGAGAAACCATACAAATGCTTTGAGTGTGGAAAAAGCTTCAGGCAGAGTGGAAGCCTCAAATGCCATCAAAGAATACATACATAGGGGAGAAACCATATACATGCCAGGAGTGTGGAAAAAGCTTCAGTTACAGTGGAAGCCTTACTATCCATCTAGGAATTCACACAGGGGAGAAACCATATAAATGTGTGGAATGTGGAAAAGGTTTCAGTACGAATGGAGCCCTTATTTCCCAACAAAGAATTCACACAGGAAACCATATAAATGCTAGGAGTGTGGAAAAGACTTCAGTCAGAGTGGAACCCTTATTATCCCTCTAGGAATTCACACAGGAGAAAAACCATTCAAATGCCTGGAGTGTGGGAAAGCCTTCAGTCTCAGTGCAAATCTTACTTCAGAGAACTCACTCAAGGCAGAAACCATATTTATGCCAGAAATGTGGAAAAAATTCAATGAGTGAGGACACCTTACTTCACATTGAAGAATTCACACTGGAGAGAAACCATACAAATGCCGGGAGTGTCGAAAAGACTTCCATGAGAGTTCACACCTCACTACCCACCGAAGAATTCACACAATGAAGAAACCGTACCTGGAGTGTGGCAAAGGCTTCAGATAGAGTGGAAACCTTTCTTCCCATCAAATAATTATTTCAGGGCAGAACTCACATAAATGCCTGGAGTGTGGATTAGCCTTCAGTTACAGTACAAACCTCACCTCCCATCAAAGAATTCACAGAAGGGAGAACTCATATAAGTTCCTGGTGTGAGGAAAAGCCTTCCAGTCACGAGGTAGAAACCTTAATTCACTCATGGAGAACTGAAATAAATGTCTTGAATTCAGAAGACGATTGAATTCAGAAGACACTTTCAATGAAAGTAGACACTTATTTCCCATCAAAGAATTCACACTTATATGAAGACTCCTTATAAATGGCTGCAGTATGGAAAAAAGTTTCTAGCTGGGCAATGTTCCATATACATGTATCATCAAAGAAATCATGTGGGAGAAATCATAGTAAATATAGCTATCTAGTCTCCATTCTGGGCTGCAATCTCCCTGATAGCATTTGGTTCAGACATTCCTTTTTGATGACTGAGCATTCTTTCTGGTGAGCCCCCTGCTTGTAACATGAAAACACTGGCCGACAATAACCTAAATATTCTCCATAGACTCCATTTTCAGAGCTAATTGTTTCTCTTTGGTTATTTGCTCTAGAGTACCATATATACTCGCATATAAGTTGAATTTTTCAGCACATTTTTTGTGCTGAAAAAGCTACCAGCATTATCTGCTTAGTGAAGTGTATTTAAAAAAAAAACATTTTAGGAGTTTTATTTTGTCGGCCTCCAGGTGGTGCAGTTTTGAGTCTATCAGCACCAAAATTTCAGGGTATCATCAGGTGACACTCCTGATGATACCAGCCAATTTAGTAAGTTTGGATTTCAGGGGTCCAAAGTTATGGACCCCCAAAGGGTGTGCCCCCATCCACCATTGTTTCCAATGGGAGCTAATAGTAGATGGGGCTTAATTTTGAGGGTCCATAACTTTGGACCCCCTGAATCAAACTTCACTAAACCTAGGTGGTATCATCAGTATAGTCTCTTGCTGACACCACCCAGGTTTGGTGAAGGTTGGCTCAGGAGGTCCAAAGTTATGGATCCCCAAAGTGGGTGCTCCCATCCCCCATTGTTTCAATGGAAGCTAATAGTAGATGGGGCTACCCTTTTGAGGGTCCATAATTTTGGACTCCCTAAGCTAAACTTCACCAAACCTGGGTGGTATCATCAGGAGGGTCTCCTAAAGATGCTCTGAAATGTTGGTACTGCTAACAGAAATATTCCTCCCCTGACAGAACCATTTAACCTACTGATGCCTCAATTAATGTAATTTCTTTTATTGGTATCTATTTTTATTTTGAAAATTCTACTCAGTAGCTGCCTTCCATTTCCCACCCTCTAGAATTTATCACCTTTGATTCAATAAAAGTTTCCCCAGTTTTTATGCAGTGGGTAAAATAGTATGTACCTCAACTTATATGTTGAATTGGCCAAGCTTATACGAGTATATACGGTAACTTTTCCTAGATTCCACTCTCTTTTTGACCCAAGTTTTCTTCTGGCCATATTTTTATTGCTCTTTTCTCTCTTTCCCTTTTCCCTCCTGAGCTCTCAATCACTTTCTGTATTATACAAACCTGGCCAGTTTATCATAGAGTCTTAAATTTGGAAGAGACCACTGAGGATGTGAAGAAAGTGTATATATTCCTTTAAATTTAGTAAATTACTAAATTTACTGATTGATTGACTTTTATTAGGCATCAAAAATACAAACCAAATTGCATATCAGAACATTTGTGCCCCATTAGTTAACTTAAAACCATGGTTAAACATTCAGCTACCAGCTCTATTATCTCTGCTGACTGATTATCCAGAAGAAAGCGTATCCAATATATTGTTGGACAGTCCCTTAATTAGATTGGGAAAATCAGGTCTATAATAAGCATGTTTAGGACAAAAGCATATAATATGTTCTATAGTTTCAACAGCACTAGAACAGTAGGGGCACATCAGCACTTGAGAAAGTATTCTTTAAAAAACGCCCATTAAGGAGAGCAGAGGGAAAGGAATTGCACCTTCCCCTGGTGTAAGCTGATCTTTGTGTCAGATTTATCAACACTTTCAAATTGCGGGCCATCTGGGCTCTCTCTACAGCAAAACCATAATAAAGTGGGACACATAAAGAGCCTGATTCGTAGACGAAGGATTTAAATTCATAGTCAATAAGATGGTTTTTTATTGTTGGGAATATTTCCTTGGGTGGCAACATTAATAAGGAATCCCAAGAGAGTCCCAACATAATTAACTTTTCTTCAATACAACGCTCAATCAGAAGTCTGTAACTCTGGGAGAATGGAAAATATATATACGTAATTTATCTTGTTTTATGAGGCAAGCATTTGGTCATGCCAGGTCCATTTTACAACATCGCTATCTGATCCCTCATTAAGGTTATGAACTGTGTTTGTGTTTAATTTAGGTAATGTTATTCTTTTTCTAATCAACACCCCATTGGGTAATGGCTGATCAATGAGCTAGGTGAGCCAGTTCTATAAAAATCCTAACACCGTTCCAAAGGGTATTCAAGATCCATTCAGATTCAGTGTTCATTTCTTCATTTCTTTCAGATTCATTCGCCAATTCTGTTGTATTGTTTTATAC
Organism: Sphaerodactylus townsendi; assembly: GCF_021028975.2. NCBI lineage: Eukaryota > Metazoa > Chordata > Lepidosauria > Squamata > Sphaerodactylidae > Sphaerodactylus > Sphaerodactylus townsendi. The sequence continues at coordinate 7,646,764 of NC_059425.1, read as the reverse complement.
TTGGAACTGTACTGAGCTGAGAGAGAGCTGATTTTGTCATTTATTTTCCTTTCCTTTTAATAAACTTTTTAAAAACTCAGCTGTTCATCTGGATAAAGAACCTTGGCCTCGGTACGTTACAGGAAAAAGGGCACCTGGCTTTGGGCAAAAACCTTTTTTCACAGGGGGCTCCAGTCCAACACCCTGCCGTACACACGATCAAAGTCCTGACAGATGGCCATCTAGCTTCTGTTTGAAAACAAAGGAGACTCCACCACCCTCCAAGGCAGTGAATTCCAGACACAAGTGCCCCACACAGAGCCGCTGATGGGTCCCAGCAGTTTGCTTTCCCCAAGCGAGAAAATCGGCATTGTGTAGGTGGGTAGAATAGAAAAAGTGCAGAGAATAGATAGAAAAAGTGCAGAGAAGGGCAACGAGGATGATTGAGGGACTGGAGCACCTTCCTTATGAGGAGAGGCTGCAGCGTTTGGGACTCTTTAGTTTGGAGAGGAGACAGCTGAGGGGGGATAGGATTGAAGTCTGTAAAATTATGCATGGGGTAGAAAATGATGACAGAGAGAAATTTCTCTCTCTTTCTCACAATACTAGAACCAGGGGGCATCCATTGAAAATGCTGGGGGGAAGAATTAGGACTAATAAAAGGAAACACTTCTTCACGCAACGTGTGATTGGTAAGCTTGGAATATATGCCATGAGGTGGTGATGGCCACTAACCTGGATAGCTTTAACAAGGGCTTGGACAGATTTATGGATGGAGAAGTCGATCTCTGGCTAGCAATCTTGATCCTCCTTGATCTCAGATTGCAAAGGCCTTAGCAGACCAGGTGCTCGGAAGCAGCAGCAGCAGAAGGCCATTGCTTTCACATCCTGCATGTGAGCTCCCAAAGGCACCTGGTGGGCCACCGTAAGGCAGAGTACTGGACTAGATGGACCTTGGTCTGATCCAGCAGGCCAGTTCTTATGTTCTCATGTGGGGGCGCTTTGAGGCTCTCTTATTTTGCTCTCGCTCTTTAACTTGTAATTTTTTTTTCGCTCCACTGTGTCCAAGGTCTTGAGCTACCAAGAGGAAAGGTGGGGCATGAATATTGTAATAGCTATGCGCATAAATCATGAAGCTGCCAGCTGGCCTGAAGCCTGCTCCTGTCTGCCTCTGGGTTATGCACAACAGCCCAGCATGGCGGGCACAAGAAGGAAGTGAACCATAGATGCATTTTCTTCACATCCAAGAGAGGAAAAAGAACCCGACAATGAAGAAATAAGCACATTTCAAAATAGTATGCGGAATAAATAGCAGGAAATGCAGGACCTTTTGCCTGGTCTGTGAGCCTCGGCTGACCCTGGAGGAGGAGGAAGAGGAGACTCCCAGTAATTCCATTAAACTTCCAGTCATCTGTTTAGCGGGGAGATTATTCTGCTTGGGTGCATCTGGTGACATGTCATTTGGACACATCAAACTTTAAAGCAATTTCAAGTGCAACAGCTGGGCTATCACCTGCCCCAAACCTCTGCAACAGGGAGGGTTAATATTATTAATCATTATTTTATATATACACACCTACATATATTTCTATTATGCATGGTATATGCAATAGGTGGAAGAACGAGGGAACCGATTATCACAATTCCCACGCCCACAGATGCACAGAAAAGGATATTTCTGCCGGTCTCCTAGGGGCCCCCACCCCCAGTGGTAGGATCCAAAAATTTTAGTAACAGGTTCCCATGGTGGTGGGAGTCAAACAGTGGCGTAGCGCCAATGGGGCTGGGCGGGGCACGACAGGGGCGTGGCCAGGCATTCCAGGGGCGGGCCATT